>NW_026880592.1:0-32381 GCF_032173495.1 Musca vetustissima
CATTTATGATCCTAATTGGATGAAATTTGGCACAGCTCATTTGTTTGGCCCAAGGACGAACCCTATTGAAATTGGGAAAAATCTGTTCAGATTTAGATATAGCTCCCATATATATTTTCGTCCGATTTTAGGTAAATGGGGTACCAAAGTCCCTATATATCTTTCGATGTGCACGAAATTTGGTATAGCCTACTGAATTAGGGGTAGAATGATGTGTGCTAAGTTTCGTGATAATCGGTTGAGATTTAGATATAGCTCCCATATATAGTTTCGCCCGATTTTAGGTAAATGGTGCACCAAAGTCCCTGAAACTCATTCAATTTGAACGAATTTTGCCATAGTTTGGTGTGTGCTAAGTTTCGTGAAAATCGGTTCAGATTTAGATATAGCTCCCATATATATTTTCGTCCGATATAAGGTAAATGGTAACTTATGTGGCTCAATGACGAACCCTATTGAAATTGGAGAAAATCGGTTCCGATTTAGATATAGCGCCCATATATATTTTCGTCCGATTTTATGTAAATTGAGCACCAAAGTCCTTGAAAATCAATTTTCACGAATTTTGGCACAGCGTACGGTATAAAGCATAGAAAGATGTGTGCTAAGTTTCGTGGAAATCGGTTCAGATTTAGGTGTAGCTCCCATATATAGTTTTGCCCGATTTTAGGTAAATTGTGCGCCAAAGCCCATGAAAATCATTCAATTTCCACGAATTTTTGGGACAGCGTACTGAAATAAGTCTAGAAAGATGTGTGCTAAGTTTCGTGGAAATCGGTTCAGATTTAAATATAGCTCCCATATATAGCTTCGCCCGATTTTAGGGAAATTATGCACCAAGGACCCTATATATTCTTCGATTTGCACGAAATTTGGCACAGCGTACTGAATTAAGTCTAGAAAGATGTGTACTAAGTTTCGTGAAGATCCCTTCAGATTTAGATATAGCTCTTATATATTTTCGTCCGATTTAAGGTAAATTTTGCATAACGTATGAAATTGAGACGTGGATGGCGTTATGGGGTTTTGTTGAAATTGGTGCAGATGCAGCCATAGCTTCTATATGTATTCCGAACGGGTGTCTGATTGAGATAAAATTTTTAACTATGCGGCGTACCGAACAGCTTGTATCAATTTTATTTTAAATCGGTTTCCATAAATGTGTCCCATGGTACGCAGACGACTTTAAATCTGCCCGAATGAAATTAAATTTATCATATGTTGCAGAAAGACATGAGTATGTTCCTTCAAAGGAACTTTGACATACAATTGTAAGGATACTTATATACAATATACCCAAGTGGTGAAGAGTATCATATAGTCGGCCCAGTCCGACTTTACTACTTTCCTTACTGGTTCATAATAATTTTTAAGTGTTTTCCCATTTAATAGACTTACCACAACCTCAATTTGTATCGGCTCTACCGATTTAAAAGGTCTCAAATGTTCATCCAACACCACTACTCTGAATTGCACAACATCGCCGGGTTTATAGATGCTCTTATCAGTTTGGGTGTAAATTTTCAGGTTATCCATCTCATCACTTTTTAGTATAGATGCATTGTAAAAACTTAAACCTTTAATAGCCTCAACTTCGAGTCTGTACTCCAAACTTGTATCCAATTTTGGTGGCAGAAAATTAATCGATTTTGTTTCGAATGGTTGTATTTCGATATTTTCGACAAAAGTGAATTGGGGCTGTCCCATGAGAGTAATACGTACTGTAGAAGATGCTGGAGCATTGTGTAGGGTTAAACAAACGGTATAATTTCGATTTGATTTAATTGTACCAGGAGCCACAACGGAATAATAGCTGTAAATATTTGTAAAGGTTATTTTAAGGTAGTCATTTTTTGGAACAATTGAAAGTGTGAATATTCTAACCTTTCCGCTATTGTTGATGTAATTAAGAGGGGCAGTGTAAGCTGCAGCAAAATCCCATGTAGCCGCATTTCTTGCGAGCGGTCTTTAAGCGACTGAATGCATTGATATGAAATTAATATATTTTCTAATAAGAAAAATTACAAAATGTGATAAGCTATGGCAGAGAAACGTGATTTGCAATTAGATTTAGCAGCCACCATAAAAATCAAATTAGAATTCAGTATACGTTGGATCCATCAATGCGTCATGTCTACCTATGAAGTCACGTTATCGCTACGTCTGTATGCCCTACATCACACTTTGGTACATGGTGCATATTTTTATAACATCCTCAATTGAGCAAGATAGACCCAAAGTTTTTATACCCTTCACCACACTGTGGTACAGGGTATTATGTCTTTGTGCATATGTTTGTAACAGGCAAAAATAATCGAGATAGACCCATGGTTCCTTTTGAGAATATGCATAGAATCACTTTCTGAGTCGATTTATGCATGTTCGTCTGTCTGTCTGTCCATGTTAAATTGTAAACAAAGTACAGGTCGTATTTATGATCCGAATTAGATGAAATTTGGCATAGGTCACTTGTTTGGCCCAAGGACGAACCCTATTGAAATTGGGAAAAATCGGTTCAGATTTAGATATAGCTCCCACATATATTTTCGTCCGATTTAATGAAAATGGTCCCTATATATCTGTCGATTTAAACGAAATTTGCCACAACGTAAAGAATTAGGTCTGGAATGATGTGTGTAAAATTTCATAAAAATCGGTTCAAATTTAGATATAGCTCCCATATATATTTTCGTCCGATTTTTTGTAAATGGTGCACCAAAGTCCCTATATATCATTCGATTTGCACGAAATTTGGCACAGCGTAATGAATTAGGTCTAGAATGATGTGCGTTAAGTTTTATGAAAATCGGTTCAGATTTAGATATAGCTCCCATATATATTTTCGTCCGATTTAATGTAAATGGTGTACCAAAGTCCCTATATATCTTTCGATTTGCACGAAATTTGGCACAGCGTACTGAATTAGGTCTAGAAAGATGTGTGCCAAGTTTCTTGAAAATCGGTCCAGATTTAGATATAGCTCCCATATATATTTACGTCCGATTTAATGAAACTGATGTACCAAAGTCCCCATATATCTTTCGATTTGCACGAAATTTGGCATAGCATAATGAATTAGGTCTACAATTATGTGTGTTAAGTTTCCTGAAAATCGGTCCAGATTTAGATATAGCTCCCATATATATGGCCCGATTTAATGTAAATGGTCCACCAAATACCTTATATATCTTTCGATTTCTACGAAATTTTGCACAGCGTAATGAATTAGTTCTAGAATGATGTATGTCAAGTTTCCTGAAAATCGGTCCAGATTTAGATATAGCTCCCATATATAATATCGTCCGATTTAATGTAAATGGTTCACCAAATACCGTATATATCTTTCGAATTGTGCGAAATTTGGTATAGCGTAATGAATTAGGTCTAGAATGATGTGTGTTAAGTTTCGTGAAAATCGGTTCAGATTTAGATATAGCTCCCATATATATTTTCGTCCGATTTAATGTAAATGGTGTACCAAAGTCCCTATATATCTTTCGAATTGCACGAAATTTGTCATAGCGTACTGAAATCGGTGCAAATTTAGATATAGCTCCCATATATAGTTTCGTCCGATTTTTTTTTAAATGGTACACCAAAGACCCAACATTAGGCCGATTGACACAAAATTTTAGACAACGTACTGAAGTTCATATAACCTAGCAATTGAGCAAGATAGACCCAAAGTTTTTATACCCTTCACCACACTGTGGTACAGGGTATTATGTCTTTGTGCATATGTTTGTAACAGGCAAAAATAATCGAGATAGACCCATGGTTCCTTTTGAGAATATGCATAGAATCACTTTCTGAGTCGATTTATGCATGTCCGTCCGTCTGTCTGTCTGTCCATGTTAAATTGTAAACAAAGTACAGGTCGTATTTATGATCCGAATTAGATGAAATTTGGCATAGGTCACTTGTTTGGCCCAAGGACGAACCCTATTGAAATTGGGAAAAATCGGTTCAGATTTAGATATAGCTCCCACATATATTTTCGTCCGATTTAATGAAAATGGTCCCTATATATCTGTCGATTTAAACGAAATTTGCCACAACGTAAAGAATTAGGTCTGGAATGATGTGTGTAAAATTTCATAAAAATCGGTTCAAATTTAGATATAGCTCCCATATATATTTTCGTCCGATTTTTTGTAAATGGTGCACCAAAGTCCCTATATATCATTCGATTTGCACAAAATTTGGCACAGCGTAATGAATTAGGTCTAGAATGATGTGCGTTAAGTTTTATGAAAATCGGTTCAGATTTAGATATAGCTCCCATATATATTTTCGTCCGATTTAATGTAAATGGTGTACCAAAGTCCCTATATATCTTTCGATTTGCACGAAATCTGGCACAGCGTACTGAATTAGGTCTAGAAAGATGTGTGCCAAGTTTCTTGAAAATCGGTCCAGATTTAGATATAGCTCCCATATATATTTACGTCCGATTTAATGAAACTGCTGTACCAAAGTCCCCATATATCTTTCGATTTGCACGAAATTTGGCATAGCATAATGAATTAGGTCTACAATTATGTGTGTTAAGTTTCCTGAAAATCGGTCCAGATTTAGATATAGCTCCCATATATATGGCCCGATTTAATGTAAATGGTCCACCAAATACCTTATATATCTTTCGATTTCTACGAAATTTTGCACAGCGTAATGAATTAGTTCTAGAATGATGTATGTCAAGTTTCCTGAAAATCGGTCCAGATTTAGATATAGCTCCCATATATAATATCGTCCGATTTAATGTAAATGGTTCACCAAATACCGTATATATCTTTCGAATTGTGCGAAATTTGGTATAGCGTAATGAATTAGGTCTAGAATGATGTGTGTTAAGTTTCGTGAAAATCGGTTCAGATTTAGATATAGCTCCCATATATATTTTCGTCCGATTTAATGTAAATGGTGTACCAAAGTCCCTATATATCTTTCGAATTGCACGAAATTTGTCATAGCGTACTGAAATCGTTGCAAATTTAGATATAGCTCCCATATATAGTTTCGTCCGATTTTTTTTTAAATGGTACACCAAAGACCCAACATTAGGCCGATTGACACAAAATTTTAGACAACGTACTGAAGTTAATATAACCTAGCATGTGGAAAGTTTCGTAGAAATCAGTTCAAATAGATATAGATAGATAGGATAGAGCTACCATATATATTTTCTCCCGATTTTAAGTAAATGATGCATCAAGAACTCAAAACCACGTTTTTCAACGGAATTGGCTTTAATTTTCTACGTTTGGTTCATCACATTGGGTATCAAATCTTCCTACCAGAAATAATTAATATTTTTCTACTTTTTAGGCTTGCCCCCTTTATCTCTTAGCCCATGTTTCCGGTTTGGACACATTTTCTACCTAACTGGTTGTAATTTGTTAGTTTTGCTGTGATATGGCAGTACCCCTTATTATTCGGTATTTTGCGGGGTCTTGAGTGCGTGTTTCAACCACTTTTGGATTCTCATTGAGTAGAAAATGTCCCAAAAATTATAAACATTGGTCCATGTTTTTGGGTAGCCCCCAAATAATGGTAATCCATATTATACGGTGTTTTGGACAAGCTTTTAACCCGATTGGCTCAATTTTTTCAGCTTCTCAGGGTTGCCAAATCTTCCTACTAAAAGTTATCAATGCTAGTTTTCGGCTTGATATAGCCAAAGTAGAACAGTACCATTCCATGTTCGGTATTTTGAAGGCTTTGGTATAAAGGGAAGGCTAACTTATATAAAATTTTTCCGTTGTATATATAGTTCCAATTTTTGATAAAACGGCTTATTTCTCGATATTGATAAATATTAATGCGAATTTTCTTCTAGATTTTACATATTGAATTCCTGGCGAATAAGAAATAAATTAAAACCAGTGAGCTGAGCAGTATAGTCGGACGGGGCCGACCATATGATACCCTACACAACTTCCACGAACATTTTTGTGGTTCTATATTCTGAGCTTCGGCAATATTTCGCGATATTTTTACCCCCTTGACCGACTAGAGGTCAACAAATATTAGAAATATTCAGTACAGCAATTCTAATTACTTATCCAGATTCCTTTCAGCGTAGGTTGTGTTGTGATGTTCGGCTTTCTATGTGGCCTATAGATCGATTCAAAAAAACACAAAAAATAAGTTTTCGGTCCACTTTATCCCTAAATTATTATCTGATCATCACCGAAAATTATAGGCGTTGTACTTGACCATAACTAGAACCTCATGGAACATGTCAAAGCGATCAGCGCTATATTTCCGCCCTCTAGTGTGGTAATGGGTTACTAAATAATATCTGAATACGTAAGCACCTGTAAATATTTACGTGTAACGCTCACATCCGAGTACAATCGACAATATAATTGGTATAGATTTAAAGGCCAACCACTCCTCTTGGATATACTATCAACTTATAAAAATTATTTACACTATTGAAATTGGGAAAATCGATTCAGATTTAGATATAGCTCCCATATATATCTCCGACCGATGTGTGCAAGATGTGTGCAATGTTTCGTGAAAATAGGTTCAGATTTAGATATAGCTCCCATATATATTTTCGTCCGATTTTAGGTAAATAGTGCACCAAAGTGCCTACATATCCTTCGATTTTCACGAAATTGGACATAACGTACTGAATGAAGCCTAGAATGACGTGTGTTAAATTTTGTAAATATCGGTTCAGATTTAAATATAGCTCTCATATATACTTTCATCCGACTTAAGGTAATTGGTTTACCAAGGTCTCTATATATCTTTCGATTTGCACGAAATTTGGCGCAGCGCACTGAATTAAGTCGAGAATGATGTGTGTTAAGTTTCCTGAAAATCGGTTCAGATTTAGATACAGCTCCCATATATATTTTCGTCCGATTTTAGGTAAATGGTGCACCAAAGTCCGTATATATCATTCGATTTGCACGAAATTTGGCATAGCGTACTGAATTAAGTCTAGAACGATGTGTGTTAAATTTCGTGAATATCGGTTCATATTTAGATATAGCTCCCATATATATTTTCGTCCGATTTTATGTAAATGGTGCACCAAAGAGTCTAGACATCCTTCGATTTTCACGAAATTTGGCACAGCGTAATGAATAAGGTCTAGAATGATGTGTGTTAAGTTTCCTGAAAATCGATTCAGATTTAGATATACCTCCCATATAAATGTTGTTCCGATTTAAGGTAAATAGTGCACCAAAGTCCCTATATATCTTTCGATTAGCACGAAATTTGGCATAGCGTACTGAATTAAGCCTAGAATGATGCGTGCCAAGATTCCTGAAAATCGGTTCAGATTTAGATATAGAGCCCATATATATTTTCGTCCGATTTAAGGTAAATGGTATACCAAAGTCCCTATGTATCTTTCGATTTGCACGAAATTTGGCACGGCGTACTGAATTAAGTCTAGATCGGTGTATGTTAAATTTCGTGAAAATCGGTTCAGATTTAGATATAGAGCCCATATATATTTTCGTCCGATTTTAGGTAAATTGTGCACCAAAGTCCCTATATATCTTTCGATTTGCACGAAATTTGGCATAGCGTACTGAATTGAGTCTGAAATGATGTGTGCCAAGTTTCGGGAAAATCGGTTCTGATTTAGATATAGCTCCCATACATATTTTCGCCCGATTTTAGATAAATAGTGCAGGCCGAGTAAATATATACGCTATAGAATACATCTTTTTTTCATTTTTCACACAAAAGTCAGGGTCCATTATTGACCGATCTTTATCAAACAAGGGTGCTTATTCTTTGGCCAATCCTCTTCTCCATGTAAAAATTCGAGATGTTTGGACAATAATAGCGGCCTCTGGAGCGACCAGAAAAACCGACAAAAATTCAGTATTTGGTCCATTTCATCCCCTAAATAGTATCCGATCTTTACCAAAACAATAGGGGTCTTCATTGGCCAGAACCCATCCTACATGCAAAATTTCGTGAAGATTGGTACATAACTGTGGCCTGTATCGTGTTTACAAATTATAATGGACAGACGGACGGACGGACACACATGTCTAGATCGACTCAGCTAGTCGAGATATGACGATCGGTATACTTAAAGGTGGGTCTAGGATCAATATTTCGCGGCGTTACAATCTCTAGGGGCTGTACAAAGCTATAATACCCTGACAATACTCTATGCCAAATTTTTTCTCAATTGGACAAACATTGACAATATTTACATACTATCGGAGGAAAGCAAGTCTGTGAGATATATTTAAATCTGAACCGATTCCAGTGAAGCTTGGCATACATAAATTTGGACTAAATTCAGTACGCTGTGCAAATTTTTGTCTCATTCAGACCAATATTGGGAGTTTGGTGCACCATTTACATAAAATCGGACGAAACTATAAATGGGAGCTATATCTAAATCGGAAATTTAACATAGGTAGCCGAGTGACATATGTATGAATTTATGTTAGTCGGTTCACATATAGATATAGATCACATATTTAAGTTCGTTCAATGTCATGCCAATGTTCTTTCGACAAGAAGGATACCAATGTAGAGTATACCAAAGTGGAGAAGGGTATCATATAGTCGGCTCAGTCCAATTTTACTACTTTCCTTACTGTTTACTTATTAATTTTCCTTATTGGGCTTCATTGGAAGTAAATGTCAGCATTCCTATGGTGGAGGGAACAATTGTTTATTTTTTGGCGTTATAAACAAAAATTAAGAGGAAACACATTCAATTAAATGCATGTTTATTTATAAATTTCCTCGAACACAAATTATGCCAAATAGAATCCCATTAATAGAATTCAATTCATTATAATAATATTGCATTTGACACATTTTAATCAATCACTTATCATCAATAGTACAAAATACAGTGTTCGAACGACTGGCATTATAATAATCATACATTTCTATGGCAACCGGTTTGCGATTCATGACATCATGCGTCTTATCAGCTAAAATTATAATACAATTCTCATCGCCAGCTTCTAAATTATCAAAATATATATTTAAACTTGATTCGGAATTCATTGATTCAATGCGTTGAATTAGTTCGTTTTCTAAAAGCGATTGACTAAATTCAGCATCGGTGCGATAACCAGATGGTAAATTTAATTTCATAATAACCATATTCGAAAATGACGTTTTATCATCCGATTTTGAATTGGCGGATGAAATCGTTTCCAAATAAGTAAAACAAATCTCAACATTAAGTTCTTGTAAATTCATAAATTGGGCTTTCGCTTGAATGCGGAAATGTTGCATTGGCATTTGTTCAGCCATGTAGTAAAGCGAGGAGAGCTGCAACATGGTTTGACCACTGCCGGTAGCTTTGAAATTAACAGAACGTGTAGAACGGGGTAACTGTAAGAAAAATAAATATATTTTTTTAAATTCTTATTTTTCCCAACAAAATTCCCTAGCCTTACCTTATGCGTGTGCAGTATGAGATTATTATCACCATTTATGGCAAAATCATCAGCTTTTACTTCGTTTCCCTTACCATCCAAGGCTGCATAGCGTAATGCCATTTGTTGGTTATTTCCATTGGCCGCATTCAATTGTGAATATTTTACAATGGCCTGTAGACCCATAACCGTATCATGTGTTGATTGGAAACCACCTTTACTATTTCGTTGTTGCATTAGCCATTGAAAAATTGCAGAATGATATTCATGCGGAGATATGTCCAAAAGAGCCAGGAGGGCGTATGCAGTAATTTCAACATCCTTTTCACCATTTTTATCATTAGCCGACCACCAACGTTGTTTATCCTTATCATTGACCTTTGCTAATAGTTTATCACGATCTTTTGGGGAATCTACATGTTTAGCCATTCCAAATGCCGCAGCGATAATTGACAGGGCATAGACATCATGATCTCTTTCCAAATTGTTACTCAAAAACTGAAGGCCCTTATTAATGGTGGCTGTATATTTTTTGGAATATTTCTGGAAAAAGAAAAGGAAAATACATGGAAATCTTGCTGAATTAAGTTGAACAAAATTTCGTGTCACTTATGAACTATATTTAAATGTGAACACATGAGTTTAGGCCCAATTTTGTAGATTGTACACAATTTTGTCTCAATAATATTAAAACTGGGAAATCGTTAAATACTATATATGGGAGCATTGTAAAGGCTTAAAAAAGTATTAAAAAATCCACGACTTCTAAAGAACTTAAAAAAGTTAATAAAAAAATCCACGCCTTCTAAAGAACTTTAAAAAATTATAAAAAAAATCAACGCCTTCTAAAGGACGTAAAAAATATTTAAAAATTCTACGCCTTATTAAGGAACTCGAAGAAATTATATAAAAAAATTAAATTCGTAAGGACCTCGAAAAAATTATTTAAAAAATTGGCGCCTTCTCAAGTACTTCAACATTTTTATACCCTTCACCACACTGTGGTACAGGGTATTATATCTTTGTGCATATGTTTGTAACAGGCAAAAGGAAACGAGATAGACACATGGTTCCTTTTGAGAATATGCATAGAATCACTTTCTAAGTCGATTTATGCATGCACGTCCGTCTGTCTGACTGTCTGTGCATGTTAAATTGTAAACAAAGTACAGGTAGAATTTATGATCTAAATTGGATGAAATTTGGCATAGGTCACTTATTCGGCCCAAGGGCGAACCCTATTGAAATTGGGAAAAATTGGTTCAGATTTAGATATAGCTCCCACATATATATATATATATATATATATTCGGCCCAAGGGCGAACCCTATTGAAATTGGGAAAAATTGGTTCAGATTTAGATATAGCTCCCACATATATATATATATATATATATATAACCGATTTAATGTAAACTTTCGATTTGCACGAAATTTGGTACAGCCTAATCATGTAGGTATAGAATTATGTCTGCCAAGTTTCGAGAAAATCGGTCCTGATTTCTATATAGCTCCCATATAAAGTTTCATCCGATATCATGTAAATGGTGCACCAAAGTCGCTATATATCTTTCGATTTGCACGAAATTTGGCATAACGTACTGAATCGAGCGTAGAGTGATGTCTGCCTTGTTTCGTGAAAATCGGTCCAGATTTAGATATAGCTCCCGTTTATTATAGATTGATTTTATGTAATAAATCGGCCCAGATTTAGATATAGCTCCCATATAAAGTTTCATCCGATATCATGTAAATGGTGCACCAAAGTCCCTATATATCTTTCAATATGCACGAAATTTGGCATAACGTACTGAATTGAGTATAGAATGATGTCTGCCAAGTTTCGTGAAAATCGGTCAAGATTTAGATATAGCTCCCATATATAGTTTCATCCGATTTCATGTAAATGGTGCACCAAAGTTCCTATATATCCTTCGATTTGCACGAAATTTGACATAACGTACTGAAATGAGCCTAGAGAGATGTGTACCAAGTTTCGAGAAAATCGGTCCTGATTTCTATATAGCTCCCATATAAAGTTTCATCCGATATCATGTAAATGGTGCACCAAAGTCGCTATATATCTTTCGATTTGCACGAAATTTGGCATAACGTACTGAATCGAGCGTAGAGTGATGTCTGTCTTGTTTCGTGAAAATCGGTCCAGATTTAGATATAGTTCCCGTTTATTATAGATTGATTTTATGTAATAAATTGGCCCAGATTTAGATATAGCTCCCATATAAAGTTTCATCCGATATCATGTAAATGGTGCACCAAAGTCCCTATATATCTTTCGATATGCACGAAATTTGGCACAACGTACTGAATTGAGCCTAGAATTATGTCTGCCAAGTTTCGTGAAAATCGGTCCAGATTTAGATATAGCTCCCATATATAGTTTCGTTCGATTTCATGTAAATGGTGCACCAAAGTCCACATATATCTTGCGATTTGCACGAAATTTGGCATAACGTACTGAATTGAGTATAGAATGATGTCTGCCAAGTTTCGTGAAAATCGGTCAAGATTTAGATATAGCTCCCATATATAGTTTCATCCGATTTCATGTAAATGGTGCACCAAAGTTCCTATATATCCTTCGATTTGCACGAAATTTGACATAACGTACTGAAATGAGCCTAGTGAGATGTGTACCAAGTTTCGAGAAAATCGGTCCTGATTTCTATATAGCTCCCATATAAAGTTTCATCCGATATCATGTAAATGGTGCACCAAAGTCGCTATATATCTTTCGATTTGCACGAAATTTGGCATAACGTACTGAATCGAGCCTAGAGTGATGTCTGTCTTGTTTCGTGAAAATCGGTCCAGATTTAGATATAGCTCCCGTTTATTATAGATTGATTTTATGTAATTGACGCACCAAGGAACCAATAGGCTGATAGGAACAAAACGTTCTGAAATTACTATAACCTAACCTGTGACATGTTTGTTTGGAATCGCTTAATATTTGGATAGAGCTTCCATATATATTTTCGCCCGATTTCAAGTAAATTGGGCATCAAATTCCTCATGTAGTCAGATTGACATCAAATTTTACACAACATACAAAATTGAGCATAGAATTACGTAGTTGCGTTTTCTAGAAGTACAGACATAGCTCAACGGATGACCTATTTATATTTCTTTAAAGTCGATTTACATACTTTATGGATAGATCTAGGTAGATTCACATTTATATAAATATCACATATTTTATTTCATCTAATTTCATGTTAATAGTCCTGTTAAATATATCCATAGTGGTGAAGGGTATCATATAGTCGGCCCCGTCCGACTTTACTACTTTCCTTACTGGTTTTATTTTTACTATTAAAATTTAATTCTCGAATAAAGATGTGAGCTTCGACGTCACCTAAGTTAACTTTTTCGGTAATATCACCCACAAAATCTGCTATCTTACCTTGTTCTCCATGAAAGTCATCAGAACAAATGCCGTGAAACCAAAACGATTTTGTTGTGCCGGATAGAATAGATATCCCGTGTAAGCAAAATCTCCATCCGCTTTCTGATTGCTGGCTAAATAATCCAAACCGCTGGTGATAATTTTTTCCTCAATTGAAACAAATGTGGCGGCTTTAAGAAAGAAACGTATAACATAGGCGGTTAACCATGTACTGGCTGCATCCTTATCACGACGTTCGCCGAAGACGCTATAACCCCCGGATGCGTGACGAAATGACAATTCCTGTTGATAGCCGATTTCCACAAATGCTTTAGCCTGTTTAATCAGATTTTTCTCTTGACCAAATTTACCAATGGCCTTGAGGTATTGCAGTAACAAAATGTTTGGTGCAAAATTAACCATATTTTGTTCTCCACAGCCGGTTGGTTTCATTACCAAGCCATTAAGATTTTCCATTGTGGCGGCGAGAGCATCACCACCCATTGACAGGGTAATATATTCAGAATCTACTACAATATTCGGTGGCACATTGAGACTTAAATTTGAGAATAGTTCATTTTGCGCTGCTGATATTCGAAGTACCAAAACTTGGTTATCACTATTTTCAGTACCTTCAGGTTCAACTTTCAGGTAGTGGAGAACAGCATCTGAGAGGTCTTCGGATGTTGTGGCACGTATCTGCAATTTTATATTTCCCACCATTTGAGGTGTTATTGTAAATGCAACGCTGTCAATGCCATTTGCTGGCAGTTTCACATGTTCGATTTGTTTTTTCATATCGCCAGCCTTAAAACGAAAAGCTTCCTCTTCATTGTACATTTGAACTTCGACACTTAAACTTTTGTTGTGATAATTGAACACTGTTATGGGTAGGGTAATCATTTCACCTCTCTTAACGGCATAGGGAAGGTTAATGTCTACAAAGAATGGTTTAATGGTCACAATATTGGTGGCATCATCGACAATACCGAAACCCGATTTATTGTGAATGCTAAATGCGGTCATACGCCAGGTGGTTATTGTATCGGGAATTTCCAATGTCAGCGCGGTTAATTCCTTTGTTCTGTAAGTTAAAACAAAAATATTATTTAATTTGTAATTTGTCTTCTGTTTTGATTTCTGAACATACATTTCAAGATTTTGAAATATCCATGTCTCGGGAAATTTTCTACGTAAACTTCCTTCTCCACTGATATTAATTGTTATAAAAAAATAATAATAAATATATAAGAACAAGAATGCAGGTAGTTTTGAGCCCAGTGGGGAAAGGGCGGAATATTTGGATATTTATCTCTAGTCATTGAAGAAGGCGTGGAGGTCCTTAGAAGGCGTCTAGGTCCTTAAAAGGCGTGGATTTTTTAAATCATTTTTTGGAGGTCCTTAAGAAGGCGTGGATTTTTTAAATCAATTTTTGGAGGTCCTTAAAAATGCGTGGATTTTTTAAATCATTTTTTGGAGGTCCTTAAGAAGGCGTGGATTTCTTAAATTAGTTTTTGGGGGTTTTTAAGAAGGCGTGGATTTTATAAATCATTTTTTGGAGGTCCTTAAGAGGGCATGGATTTTTTAAATCATTTTTTGGAGGTCCTTAAGAGGGCATGGATTTTTTAAATCAGTTTTTGGGGGTCCTTAAGAAGGCGTGGGTTTTTTAAATCAGTATTTGGAGGTCCTTAAGAAGGCGTGGCTTTTTTAAATCAGTTTTTGGAGGTCCTTCAGAAGGCGTGGATTTTTTTAAATCAGTTTTTGGAGGTCCTTAAAAAGGCGTGGATTTTTTAAATCACGTTTTGGAGGTCCTTAAGAAGGTGTGTATTTTTTTAAATCATTTTTTGGAGGTCCTTAAGAAGGCGTGGATTTTTTAAATCAGTTTTTTGGAGGTCCATAAGAAGGCGTGGATTTTTTAAAACCATTTTTTGGAGATTCTTAAGAAGGCGTGGATTTTTTAAATAATTTTTGGAGATCCTTAAGAAGGCGTGGATTTTTAAATAATTTTTGGAGATCCTTAAGAAGGCGTGGATTTTTTAAATAATTTTTGGAGATCCTTAAGAAGGCGTGGATTTTTAAATAATTTTTGGAGATCCTTAAGAAGGCGTGGATTTTTTAAATAATTTTTGGAGGTCCTTAAGAAGGCGTGGATTTTTTAAATCAGTTTGTGGAGGTCCTTAAGAAGGCGTGGATTTTATAAATCAGTTTTTGGAGGTGCTTAAGAAGGCGTTGATTTTTAATCAGTTTTTGGAGGTGCTTAAGAAGGCGTTGATTTTTAATCAGTTTTCGGAGGTCCTTAAGAAGGCGTAGATTTTTTAAATCATTTTCTAGAGGTCCTTAAGAAGGCGTGGATTTTTTAAATCAGTTTTTGGAGGTCCTTAAGAAGGCGCGGATTTTTTTTTTGAATCATTTTTTGGAGGTCCTTAAGAAGGCCTGGATTTTTTTAAATCATTTTTTGGAGGTCCTTAATAAGGCCTGGATTTTTTAAATCAGTTTTTGGAGGTCCTTAAGAAGGCGCGGATTTTTTTTTGAATCATTTTTTGGAGGTCCTTAAGAAGGCCTGAATTTTTTAAAATTGTTTTTTGAAGGTCCTTAAGAAGGCGTGGATTTTTTTAAATCATTTTTTGGAGGTCCTTAAGAAGGCGTGGATTTTTTAAAGAATATTTTTTCAAGGGCCTTAAGAAGGCGTGGATTTTTTAAAGAATATTTTTTCAAGGGCCTACAGAAGGCGTGGATTTTTTAAAGAATATTTTTTCAAGGGCCTTAAGAAGGCGTGGATTTTTTTAAATAATTTTTTGGAGTTCCTTAAGAAGACGTGAATTTTTTTAAATCACTTTTTTGGAGGTCCTTAAAAATGCGTGGATTTTTTTAAATCATTTTTTGGAGGTCTTTAAGAAGGCGTGGGTTTTTTTAAATCATTTTTTGGAAGTCCTTAAGAAGGCGTGGGTTTTTTTAAATCATTTTTTGGAGGTCCTTAAGAAAGCGTGGGTTTTTTAAATCACTTTTTTAGAGGTCCTTAAGAAGGCGTGTATTTTTTAAATCACTTTTTTAGAGGTCCTTAAGAAGGCGTGTGTTTTTAAATCATTTTTTGGAGAAGGCGTTTATATTTTAAATAATTTTGTGGAGGTTTAAGAATAATTTGTTGAGATCTGTGAAATACTTTTTTGAGGTCTTTTAAAAGGCGTTGAATAATTTGTTAAGGTCCTTAAGAAGGCGTGGATTTTTTAAATATTTTTTGAATGGCGTGGATTTTTAAGGTTATTTATTTTTTGTTATTTATTTTCTGTTTTGAGGTCATTGAGAAGACGTCGCGTTTTTTGGGGGGTCATTGAGAAGACGTGTATTTTGTGGTCTTTGATAAAACTTGGATTTTTAAAATAACTTTTTTTTAAAATATTTTACTTTTTTAAATAATTTTTTGTGGTCTTTTGTAAATAACACATTGTGGTCCTTGAATTTTAAGATATTGTTGAAAACCCCTGTATGTCACTCGTACCCACAATGTTTACATAGTACCAGGGTTTAAAATGCAGCATCAAAAATATTAGCATTAGTCTTACTACTGCTAAAAAATATTGACATTATGACTAAATCAGCAAACGGCTAGCATTTTTAGTTCGTAGCATCCGTGCTAAAGTAGGCCACACACCTCAAACATGTGCGTTCGATCGGTGTGAAGCTCCTAGCCCACACACGTCAAACGGATCCATTAAACTTCATTTCATATTTATTTTTGAAGCGTGAAGATGGACCGCGATAGTGATGACGGAAAAAAGATGAAATATTTTTATTTAATATAAATGTATTAAATACTTTTACTTTATTCCGGGAAAAAAACATTTTTATTTGGCACACAGTAGAATATGTGTAAAAATATCAAAAAATCTTCCAAATACATATGTATTGCATTTGTCCGCTGATCCGCACTCCACGAAATTTCTCAACAAATGAGAAAATATCCACACACCAGGCCACAGACGTCAAACATGTGCGCGTCGCACAACGAAAAATTAAAAATTTTTAATTTCTTTCGATCGGTGTGCGCACCGGCAAATCGGTGTGAACACCGTACCACACACGTCAAACATTGCTTCGATTCACACCGATCGAACGCACATGTTTGACGTGTGTGGGCCACTTTAGTCTTCATTGTAAGCTTTGGTTGTTAGTCGCGTTGACAATTATGTTGTAGTTGTTCATTGCTATTTTGTAGCTGCTGACAAAATCAAGAAGCTTTATTTTTGCTTGCTAAAATTATTCGTAATGTATTGCTATTTGTTGCAGTTGTGATTGGCTGTGCTGCATATTTTGAGGATGACTTTAGTTAGCAGTGCGGCAATTTTCTGTGTTTTTGCTATTTTGGCGTTAGCATTTTAAACCCTGCATAGTACATATAATTAAATTAGTCGCACATACACACACACACACTCCTTACCTGTAACCTCAGTATATGGATAATGGGCATTAGTAAATGTCAAAAGCCCCGAAATTATACCAGGATAAAATTTGGACTTTAACGGACTATATGTCAAATCATCTCGTAATTCGTTTAGTATTTGTGTTCTATCCAGATCATATTCTCTATTTAAATTATAGACACCCAAATCCACAGCTAATAGACATACATATGAATTCGGTTGAGCCTTTATGTTAATGGTGACATTTTGTCCAGGTCGGACTTCATGTGGCGCTGAAATTTCAACCTAAAGATAAAAATATTAATTTCCATATAAAAACGTATTTAATGCGTTCTTACCTTATTTTCAAATTCATTTGGGAATTTCAAAAACATTTCCTCATATCGATAATTTCCTTCGTAAATATAATGAACATACAAATAGGCTGCAGGCATCATTTCTATTGTTGGCATTAATTGAATTATGTAAGATTTTTGTTCGGATGGTATTTTAATGAATTCCGTTTGTATGATATTTCCATGACCAGTTACGGTATATACAATATATGGTATATTTTTTAAGGAGGAAACTTTAATTTCAATCATTTTGCCAAGTTGAGGACTAAAAGGAGAAAAAGATGAAGTAATAAAAAAAAATGTAATTTAGGAATTGCATTAGCAGGAGGGTTAAGTCCGGCCCCAAGAGTTTGTAACGCCGCGAAATATTGGTCCTAGACCCACCTTTAAGTATACCGATCGTCATATCTAGACATGTGTGTCCGTCCGTTTGTCCATTATAATTTGTAAACACGATACAGGCCACAGTTATGGACCAATCTTCACGAAATTTCGCATGTAGGATGGGTTTTGGCCAATGAAGACCCCTATTGTTTTTGAAGACCCCTATTGTTTTTGAAGACCCCTATCGGTTAATATTTAGGGGATGAAATAGATCAAAAACTTTATTTTTGTCGGTTTTTATGGCCCAAACACCGCGAATTTTTCCATGGAGAAGGGAATTGGGCCAAAGAATAAGCATGCATGTTTTGATAAGAATCGGTCAATATTTAGCGGGTCAAATGGACCCTGACTTTTGTGTGAAAAATTACAAAATTTGTATTGTATGGCATATATATTTACTCCTGTACCAATTATATTGTCGTGTGTACTCGGATGTAGGAGTTACACTTAAATATTTACAGGTGCTTACGTATTCCGACATTATTTAGTAACCCATTAGCACACTAGAGGGCGGAAATATATCGCTAATCGCTTTGTAATTTTCCACGAGATTCCCGTTATGATCAACGACAACGCCTATAATTTTGGGATGAAGTGGACCGAAAACTTATTTTTTGTGTTTTTGTTTTCGAGTCGATCTGTAGGCCACAATTGAAAGCCCAACATCACAACATAACCCACGGTAAAGAGAATCTGGACAAGTACACCCCTCGTCTACTGAAATATTTGTTGACATCTAGTTGGTCAAGAGGGTGCAAATATCGCGAAATATTGCCCAAGCTCTGAATATAGAACCATATAAAGTTAGATTTTCGTCGAAGTTGTGTAGGGTATCATATGGTCGGCCCCGTCCGATTATACTGCCCCGCTCACTGGTTTTATAATCAGCAAGAGATAGTTAAATATTTTCAGATCACACAACAATCCTAGACTAGGTGAAGAGTATGTTCTACTGTGGGATATATAGCGAAGCTTAATAACTTCTCTTTTCAAAATAACCTATCTAGATGTATGCCTTTCTATTCCTCTTAGAAAGGCATACATCTAGATAGGTTATTTTGAAAAGAGAAGTTAAGAAGTTATTATTAAGAGTCTGGTTTTATTTCGACTTGATGAGCTTGTATAACATTGTAGTTAATTTAATTGTGCTAAACATCTTAGTATCTCTTTAGCTCAGCAGAACTTAGCACTCTTTTGTATTTATCATCACTCACCTGCCACTAAGTAAAGTCAATTTACAAAAATCCTCCTTATTATTATTATTATCCACAGCATCATCAGCATTGTAGATATTCGGTAACATTGCTAAAGAATCTCGATATTTGAATATATGTTTCTCCTCGGAATTATGTTCAAAATCAAATACCGCTACACCATCATCATTCAACTGTGACTGGTAGGTCCGCTCACCATGTATCATATAGACCGGTTCACTGGGATCTCTAACAGCAGTACCATTCCATTGTTGCACTTTAATTTTCAGACGATATGGTTTACCATCTTTAAAATCAATATCTGATGATTCTACAATTACATTATATTCTTGTTGTTGGACATTGACAAAACTAAATGTTGATTCTGAACGTCCGCTGTGTTTTTCGGTAATTTGAACATAAAGTGTTATACTCTTATATATCATATATTTTTCGAAGTTTTTAATTTCTATATCCAGTGTTTCTATGCCATTCACATTTACTTTTTGTTCTGGCGTTATGAGATTTCCCAAAGTATCTGTTGCTCTTACTGTAGCAATACCCTCAACAAATTTTCCAAAATTATATTTTCCATAGAATTTTAAATGGACAATTGGATTAGCCGGAGTAACAGACGGTTCATTTTCAATTGTTACATAGAATTTCGGAAGGATATATTTTTTCACCTTAAACGTCTTCGAATGAGAATGTCCATATTTGCCACTAATGAATACCGCAATTTTCCATATACCGAGTGCAGGATATTCCGATAAATTGAATTTATTTGTAAAGACACCATGAATGAGGGAAATATCTTTGAATTGCTTAACGCGATTTTCGTTGGCATCCTGTAATAAAAAACCAGTAAGGAAAGTAGTAAAGTCGGGCGGGGCCGACTATATGATACCCTTCACCCCTATGGGTATATTAAACAGGACTATTATCATGAAATTGTATGAAATAATATATGTGATATTTATGTAAATGTAAATCTACCTAGATCTATCCATAAAATATATAAATTGACTTCAAACAAATATAAATAGGTCATCCGTTGGGCTATGTCTGTACTTCTAGAAAACGCAACTGCGTAATTCTATGCTCAATTTTGTAAGTTGTGCAAAAATTGATGTCAAACTGACTAATAATTTACTTGAAATCGGGCGAAAATATATATGGAAGCTCTATCCAAATATTAAGCGATTTCAAACAAACTTGTCACAGGTTAGGTTATACTAATTGGTGGTGCACCATTTACATAAAATCGGACGAAACTATATATGGGAGCGATATCTTAATCTGGACATATTTTCTCGAAACTTGGCAGACATCACTCTAGGCTCAATTCAGTGCGTTATGCCAAATTTCGTGCAAATCGAAACAATTATAGGGACTTTGGTGCACCATTTACATGAAAACGGACGAAACTATATATGGGAGCTATATCTAAATCTGGACCGATTTTCAAGAAACATAGCAAATCATTCTAGGCCTAATTCAGTACGCTATGCCAAATTTCGTGCAAATCGAAGGATATATGGGGACTTTGGGGCACCATTTATATTAAATCGGACGAAAATATATATGGGAGCTATATCTAAATCTGAACCGATTTTTCCAATTTCAATAGGGTTCGTCCTTGGGCCAAATGAATGAACTGTGCCAAATTTCATCCAATTCGAATAATAAATGCGGCCTGTACATTGTTTACAATTTAACATGGACAGACGGACGGACAGACGAACATGCGTAATTCGACTTAGAAAGTGATTCTATGCATATTCTCGAAAAGAACCATGGGTCTATCTCGATTCCTTTTGCCTGTTACAAACATATGCACAAAGACATAATACCCTGTACCACAGTGTGGTGAAGGGTATAAAAAATGTAGGATAGGTCCGAAAATATACTAACGATTGGACAAGTGGGAATTATTAAAAAATGTCAACCTTTTTAATAATTTCCACAAATTTTCGCAAAAAACGTGTATGCCAGAAGAACTTATAAAACTACACACCAATATCGACCATTTTAGTACCATAAATTTGTTGTCTTAAAGTATGTATATCCAAAAGCGCCTCCATATCTCCATTAATAAAATAGAAATCTTATTTCCCAATTTTTTCGATTCTATTTAAACCAAATCCAAATTGTATCATTTAGTACACATAAGTACGAATTTCCAAAACTTTCTACATACCTCAGTCCTACACCCCAACATTGATCCTATCTCCAAATTTCAGTATTCCTGCATAGTCGATTCACCATAAAGTAAATTTGTACCAAATTTAGTACAATCCTGCATCCCAATCCTGCATCACAACTGTGATCATAACACCAATTTTCAACATTCCAGCTTTATCGGTTCTTCCAACAAAACTATTCCAAATTTTGTACAAATTAAAAAAAAACGTTCTACATACCTCAGTCCTACACCCCAACTTTGATCCTATCTCCAAAATTCAGTGTTCCAGCTCTACCGATTCACCTAAATTCAAATTCTACCAAATTTAGTACCATTTAGTACACGTTAATAGAAATTTCCAAAACTTCCTACGTACTCCAATTCTACACCCCAACACTGATCCTAACTCAGATTTCAGGTTTCCAGCTCTATCGATTCAACTAAAATTCAAATTGTACCAAACTTAGTAGATATTTCCAAAACCACCTACATGTCTCAATCCAACACCCCAACAGTGATCCTCAATCCAAATTTCAGGATTCCAGCTCTATTGATTCAACCAAAATTCAAATTGTACCAAATTTAGTACACATAAGTACGAATTTCCCAAACGCAAATACAGTAGTAATCTTATTTCCTACTTACTTAGCTGGCTTGTTACAGAACGGTTGTTCCATAAGCCGTAGATCTTTCGGAGAATTTTTCTCTCAAACACCCCAAGAGCTGCCTCATCTGCTTGCGCAAGTACCCATGCTTCTGATCCATATAATAGCACGGGTAGTATCAGCGTCTTGTAAAGTGTGAGTTTGGTCTGGCGGGAGGTGGCCTTGTTTCTAAACTGCTTACTTAGACCATAGTAGCATCTGTTGGCCATCACAATCCTTCTCCGAATTTCAAAACTGATGTCATTCGTTTTATTTATGGCGGTACCAAGGTATATAAAGTATTTAACTACCTAAAAGCTATAGTTCTCAAGTTCCACAGTTGGTCCGAGTCTACTGGACGTCTTGCGCGTTGATACCATCAGCTTGGTTTTCTCGCCGTTTACTGCCAGACCCTCTTTGGCAGACTCCTTTTCAATTTGTTCAAAGGTGGCTGTTACCGCTCGCAATGTTCGACCCATTATATCGATGTCATCGGCGAGTAACATGTGTTGTTTGGTGTACAGAGTGCCATTTCTGTTAACCTTTTCGTCTCGTATGACCTTTTCCAGTAGGATGTTAAAAAGATCACACGACAAACTGTCACCTTGTCTGAATCCTCGTTCGGTATTGAAGGGCTCCGATAGGTCCTTTCCTACCTTAACTGCTGACCTTGTGCCACTTAAAGTTATCATGCATAGCGGTATTAATTTTGCAGGAATGCCGAACGCAGACATGGCTTTAAACACCTCTGAACGGATAGGGCTGTCGAATGCGGCTTTATAGTCGACAAATAGGTGGTGTGTCGCCAGGATTTGGCGCAGAGTGAAAATCTGGTCAATAGTGGATTTGCTAGGTCTGAAGCCGCATTGGTATGGTCCGATGATGTCATTGACCATTGGCTTCAATCGTTCAAACAGCACACTGGATATGCGATGGAGACTTATTCCTCTATAGTTGGCACATATCGTCTTGTCTCCTTTTTTGTGCACGGGTCACGGGATGCTGAGGTTCCAATTATTGGGCATGCATTCATCTAGCCAAATTGTGCTAATCAGCTGGTGCATGCTCCTACCAGCATCTGGCCACCAGTCTTGAATAGTTCGGCTGGTAATCCATCGGCTCCTGCTGTTTTGTTGTTCTTGAGCCGATTAATTGCTTTTATGACCTCATCTTGGCAAGTTGGTATACACTCTATACCATCATCTCTTATTGGTTCTGGGGTATCTTCTTCATCGCCACTATTTGATACTAGAAGCTTTTCGAAATGCTCCTTCCAGATCATCAACACGCTGTCATTCATCCAGTTTTTTAGACGTCCTATCGATCCGAGGAACAAATATCGTTTCGGATCATTACCTTGTGGCAGCCAAGGTACGCACCCGTCTTAATGTTGCAGCAAAGGTGCGATCTAATACAACACGGAAACTCGACGTCGAAAAGCTGCAAACACAACAGGTAGCCGAGGCCTACTCCGCTCAACTTACCCATCTGCTTGAAGAAAACACTTTTTGTCCCCTACAAACTGCAGCAAAAAGAACAATTGGGTACCAAAAACCACCACCAAGAAACCCATGGTACGATCAGGAGTGTCGTAATGCTACTGATGTGAGAAACGCAGCGTATAGGGCAACCCTGCAGACAGTAGCAACACGTAACGTGATGGAGAATTATCGTGAGAAAAGGAGAGAGGAGAAACGTGTTTTCAGAAAAAAAGACAAAAGAAGAAGAAAAACGTGAAGGTGAGCAAATCGAGGGTGAATCAGAATGAAGTCCGGAAATTTTACCAACAAGTAAAACACCAAACCGAAGGCTTTGGTGCAGGCACATCCTCCTGTAGAGATGAGGAAGGAATCTTATTTCCTACATATCGCTATATTACACTCCGGATCAGGATCCCAGCTCCATTTGTACATCCGAATTAAAAGTGTACCAAATATAGTACCATATTGTACTTTTCGTATACATGAGTGCACGTTTTCAAAACCATCTCCTGATATCGACCCTACTTTACAACTTTAATTCACATTCCAAATTTCAAGTTTTTTAGCGCTATCCGTTCACATGCTACGAAATCGTACTTAATTTAGTACATTTTCGTACTTTTAGGATATATATATATATATATAATTCGAATTTCCAAAAGCCAGAGTGCAAAGACATAAACAAAGACATAGAAAACGTAAAGACTCGACAAAATGCATTTTGACAAAATAGTTTATGAAAAAATATCCAGGGGGTATCAGGTATAACAGAGGCATGTTAAGAATAAAAACGCTAATACGCGAAAATGTGTGCATAAAATGGAAATAAAATCAGAGATCCGCACATAAAATATATATTTTTATTTTATAAGCTTGCTATATAGCGATTAAAACGTTTAATATTGTTCGGTCTGTTGTTATGATATCGTAACAACAGAGGAAAAGCCATCTATTGGAAATTGTTGACGTATCGATTGTCCTATCTTTATACTTTTATGTCTTTGACATAAAAGTATAAAGATAAGACAATCGATACGTAAGCAATTTCCAATAGATGGCTTTTCCTCTGTTGTTACTATATCATAACAACACAGTAAACATTTTAGGAAGTATATCGCAAGCTTGTAATATAAAATCATATATTTTGAGTGCAGATCTCAGATTTTATTTACGTTTTATACACACATTATCGCGTATTGATGTTTTTTTTCCTAACATGACTCTCTTATACTTGGCTCCCCCTGGATATTTATACTCTTCACCACACTGTGGTACAGGGTATTATGTCTTTGTGCATATGTTTGTAACAGGCAAAAGGAAACGAGATAGACACATGGTTTCTTTTGAGAATAAGCATAGAATCACTTTTTAAGTCGATTTATGCATGTCCGTCCGTCCGTCCGTCTGTCCATGTTAAATTGTAAGCAAAGTACAGATCGCATTTATTATCCGAATTGGATGAAATTTGGCATTGGTCACTTATTCGGCCCAAGGACGAACCCTATTGAAATTGAGAAAAATCGGTTCAGATTTAGATATAGCTCCCATATATATAGTTAACCGGTTTAATGTAAACGGTCCCTATATGTCTTCCGATTTGCAGGAAATTTGGTACAGCCTAATCATTTAGGTCTAGAATGATGCCAGCCAAGTTTCGTGAAAATCGGTCCACATTTAGATATAGCTCCCATATATAATTTCGTCCGATTTCATGTAAATGGTGCACCAAAGTCCCTATATATGTTTCGATTTGCACCAAATTTGGCATTACTTACTTAACTGAGCCTACAATGATGTCTGCCAAGTTTTGAGAAAGTCGGTGTAGATTTAGATATAGCTCCCATATATAGTTTCGTCCGATTTCATGTAAATGGTCCACCGTAGTCCCTATATATCTTTCGATTTGCTCGAAATTTGGCATAACGTACTGAATTGAGCCTAGAGTGATGTCTGCCAAGTTTTGAAAAAAATCGGTTCAGATTTAGATATACATCCCATATATAGTTTCGTTCGATTTCATGTAAATGGTGCCCCAAAGTCCCTATATATCTTTCGATTTGCACGAAATTTGTTATAGCGTACGGAATAAAGTCTAGAATGGTGTGTGTTAAGTTTCAAGAAAATTGGTTCCGATATAGATATAGAGCTCATATATATTTTCGTCCGATTTAAGGAAAATGGTGAACCAAAGTCCCTAAACATCTTTCGATTTGCACGAAATTTGGCATATCGTACTGAATGAAGTATAGAATGATCTGTGTTAAGTTTCCTGAAAATCGCTCCAGATTTAGATATAGTTTCCATATACATTTTCGTCCACATATATCTTTCGTAATGAACTTAGTATAACCTATAAGTTATATATAAATGCTGCACCGAATTCCCCAGTGGGTCCGATTGGCATAAAATTTTGCACAACTTATTGAAGTTATTATGAGATAACGTGGATATAGTTCCTATATATAGGTTCGTCAGATTTTAAGTAAAATGTGCACCAAAGACCCAAAGTTATATAGTTTATATAACCTATATAACTTATATACATATTTTCATCCTATTTGAAGTAAATGGTGTACCAAACTCCTCATGTTTATCAGATATGTATCCAAATAATCAACGGATATCCGATTGATATATGCTTTAAATTGATTTACGTAATTTTGTCCCATTGAAAAGAATCAACTCTATATCTGACCAAATGAAAAATTTAGTATAGGTTGCAGAAAGACATGTTTATGGGTCCAATTTCATTTTCATGCGACGTCTGTTAAGATTCATCTGTTGTATATAGCCAAAGTGGTGAAGGGTATCATATAGTCGGCCCCGTCCGACTTTACTTCTTTCCTTACTCTTTTTTAATAAATTTTGTCAAAAAGCGCTTTGTCGAGTATTTACGGTTTCTATGTTTTTGCACAGTGTTACCGTTACATCATCAGTTATTAATCGGACAAAGCTTACATGCACAGACATAAATAGAGGCATTGTCAGGTTTCATAATGTTTTAACCCTTTCAGTGTCAAGGAAAATTTTTGTCGGAATAAAAATCTAAAATGTTGTACTTAAAATCATATGAAGGCCCAGAGTTTAGAAAAAAAATCAATTCTTATTTTTACCCTCGGAAAGTTTTGTCTATCTTTGAGCAAAAATAAAGACAACAACTGTAACGGTACATAGGATATCCGAAAAATTGCAAAGGAAGAAAGTAAATTTAAATATCGAATATATTCGACAAAAACACTGAAAGGGTTAATTATGTTCTTATTTAATTTGCCAAACTTACCATTATCTCCACACGAATCGGTTCAGTGACGTTCAACGGTCTTGTATGTTCATCAAGGACAACAACACGAAATTGCACCAAATCTAATGGCTTATAGATGGCTTTATCAGTTTGTATGTATATTTTTGGACCGGCATTCTCCTCCACATACAACAAAGTTTCATTTTTAAATGACAACCCATTCAAACCTTCGGCGTAAAACATGTGGGTACCTCGTATCAGTTTTGTTGGCATAAAATCGATTTGTTGCGATTCGAATGGTTGTAGAACAATATTTTCAGTTTGATTGTATGATGGTCCAATGATACCACAACGTATTGTAGCCGGTTCGGTGGCATTGTGTAGCGTTACAACAACACTATATTTACGATTTGATTTAAGTGTGCCGGGGGCAATGATAGAATAGTGACTGCAGCGAACGCAAAAGGGAGAGAGAGAAAAAAAAACAAGAAATATAAATCACGTGACTTCAGAACTTAATAGATGTACATGAGTCGCGTGGGAACCTACATACCTCTGATCACCGAACACTAGACCGAGCCTAAGTGTTATTATGACAAAAAATATTTGTAAAATATGCGTCATCTTGGTGTTGCGGGTTTTGTTCGTAATAATTCAATTTGCAATTTGTCCGCATTTGTGAACTGCTTGTGCGAAGTGTAAGTCTGATACTGATAGAATGATGTTGAGATTATCGTTTTCAATTGTAAAACACATTATTATGCATATTTTTAAATCTGAGTAATAAATATTATTAAACGTATATTTTAGTATTAAATGCCCCTATATGCTAAAACAAGATATGCTAAATTGATCTTCATTGAAGTTATGATCTGAAATAATTGTATTCAAATTAAAATTAAAAGAGGCCATAATAAATGAACAGGTTTTTAACAATTAGAAAGTGATGGTAGACAGGCGGGGTGACAATATTTTTGGTCATATCGAATATATGCCAGTACATAAAATATAGATTTTTATTGAAATTATTTTTTATACCCTTCACCACACTGTGGTGCAGGGTATTATGTCTTTGTGCATATATTTGTAACAGGCAAAAGGAATCGCGATAGACCCATGTTTCCTTTTGAGAATATGCATAGATTCACTTTCTAAGTCGATTTACGTATGTCCGTCCGTCTGACCATTTTAAATTGTAAAGAAAGTACAGGTCGCATTTATTATTCGAATAGGATGAAATTTGGCCCAAGGACGAACCCTATTGAAATTGGGAAAAAATTGGATCAGATTTAGATATAGCTCTCAATGGTGCACCAAAGTCCCTAAAGGGGACTACTGAATAAGGCCTAGAATGATGTGTGCCAAGTTTCTTGAAAATCGGTTCAGATTTAGATATAGCGCCCATATATATTGTCCTCCGATTTAAGGTAAATGGTGCATCAATGTTCTTAAATATCTTTCGATTTGCACGAAATTTGGCATAATGTACTGAATTGAGCCTAGAGTGATGTTTGCCAGGTTTCGAGAAAATCGGTCCAGATTTAGATATAGATCCCATATATAGTTTCGTCCGATTTAAGGTAAATGGTGCACTAATGACCCTATATATCTGCCATTTTGCACGAAATTTGGTGCAACGTACTAAATTGAACCTAGAATGATGTCGCCAAGTTTCGTGAAAATCGGTCCAGATTTAGATATAGCTCCCATATATAGTTTCGTCCGATTTCATGTAAATGGTGCACCAAAGTCCCTATATATCTTTCGATGTGCACCAAATTTGGCATAACGTACTGAATTGAGCCTAAAGTGACGTCTGCCAAGTTTAGAGAAAATCGGTCCAGATTTAGATATATCTTTCATATATAGTTTCGTCCGTTTTCATGTAAATGGTGCACCAAAGTCGCTATATATCTTTCGATTTGCACCAAATTTGGCATAACGTAATGAACTGAGCATTAAGTGATGTCTGCGAAGTTAAGTTAAAATCTGTCCAGACTTAGATATAGCTCCCATATATAGTTCCGTCCGATTTTATGTAAATTGTGCACAAAAGTCCCTATATATCTTTCGATTTGCACGAAATTTGGCATAACGTACTGAATTGCGCGAGTGATGTTTGTCAGAGTGATATTTGTCATGTTTCGTGAAAATCGGTCCAGATTTATTTTCCAGCCCGATTTTAAGTAAATTGGACATAAAACTCCTCATGTTAGTCAGATTGACATCATAGTTTGCACAACGTACAAAATTGAACATAGAATTATGTAGTTGCGTTTTCCAGAAGTACATACATAGCTTGGAGTCGATTCACAGTTAGATAAATATCACATATTTTATTTCATCCAATTTCATATTAATAGTCCTGTTTAATATACCCATAGTGGTGAAGGGTATCATATAGTCGGCCCGTTTAATAGTGTATTTCAAAAGATGGACAGACGGACATTGCTAAATCGCCATAGAATTTTACTCTGATTATTATGTACTTTATTTATAGATGTGATGAAGAATATTAAAATGACTGCTATCGCCATCTATAAACTAAGTAGTGTTCTGACCCGTTCCTATAAATTTTGCATAACGAATTGCCAGCCTACAATAAATGCCGGGTGAATGTCTTTGCTTACATTGAAAAACAATGGTTAACAAAGCCATTAACGTATAAAGATAAGGCAATTGATACGCCTACATAAACATGCCATTCGTTTGTTACAATGTGACAAAAGTATGTAAATCGATATTTGTTTGAAATATCAATAGGTCATCCGTTGGGCTACGTCTGTACTTCTAGAAAATGCAACTACGTTATTCTATGCTCAATTTTGTACTAAATCTCAACTGATTTTCACGAAACTTGCCAGACATCACTCTAGGCTCAGTTCAGTACGTTATGCCAAACTTCGTGCAAATCGAAAGATATATAGGGACTTTGGTGCACCATTTACATGAAATCGGACGAAACTATATATGGGAGCTATATCCAAATCTGGACCGATTTTCTCGAAACGTGGCAGACATCATTCCGGGCTCAAATTCGTGCAAATCGAAGTATATATAGGGACTTTGGTGCAGCACTTACATGAAATCGGACGAAACTATATATGGGAGCTATATCTAAATCTGGACCGATTTTCTCAAAACTTGGCAGGCATAATTCCAGGCTCAATTCCGTACGTAATACTAAATTTCGTGCAAATCGAAAGATATGTAGGGACTTTGGTGCACCATTTACCTAAAATCTTGCGAAACTATATATGGGAGCTATATCTAAATCTGGACCGATTTTCTCAAAACTTGGCAGACATAATTCCAAGCTCAATTCCGTACGTAATACTAAATTTCGTGCAAATCGAAAGATATGTAGGGACTTTGGTGCACCATTTACCTAAAATCGTGCGAAACTATATATTGGAGCTATATCTAAATCTGGACCGATTTTCTCAAAACTTGGCAGACATAATTCCAAGCTCAATTCCGTACGTTATACTAAATTTCGTGCAAATCGAAAGATATATAGGGACATTGGTAGACCATTAACCTAAAATCGGGCGAAGCTATACATATATGAGAGCTATATTTACATCTGAGCCGATTTTCACGAAACTTAGCATTCATTCTAGACCTAATTCAGTAGGCTATGCAAAAATTCGTGCAAATTAAATGATTTTCAGGGACTTTGGTGCACCATTTACCTAAAATCGGGCGAAGCTATATGGGAGCTACATCTAAATCTGAACCGATTTTCAGGAAACTTAGCACACATCATTCTAGATCTAATTCAGTAGGCTATACCAAATTTCGTACAAATCGAAGTATATATAGGGACTTTGGTACACTATTTACCTTAAATCGGGCGAAACTATATATGGGAGCTATATCTAAATCTGAACCGATTTTCACGAAACTTAGCACACGTCATTCTAGACTTAATTCAATACGCTATGCCAAAATTCGTGTAAATCAAATGATTTTCAGGGACTTTGCTGCAGCATTTACCTAAAATCGGGCAAAACTATATATGGGAGCTATATCTAAATCTGAACCGATTTTCATGAAACTTGGCACACATCATTCTAGACCAAATCCAGTAGGCTATACTAAATTTCGTGCAAATCGAAAGATATTTAGGGACTTTGGTATCCCATTTACCTTAAATCGGACGAAAATATATATGGGAGCTATATCTAAATCTGGACCGATTTTTCCCAATTTCAATAGGGTTCGTCCATGGGCCAAACAAGTGAGCTGTGCGTTAAGTTGGATACCCTCCACCATAGGTATACGGAAAGGTACTTGAAATTAAAATATCGGGAACATACCAAAAAGTGGACCTATACCGATCTACAAACCGATTTATGTAAACCATTATGTACAACAAATACATGGAGATTTTTCCTAAAATCTGAAAAGCCCCAAACGTGGACAAATATTGATAACACTTGTTAGAGTGGAACATATGTATAAAATCCTCAAACTACTGAAATTTAGAGATCATAGCAATATGAGGCTATGCCTCAAGGGGGACCAATATTGATTACATAACTAGGAATTAGCAAATATTTGACGTTATCATTATATAAGAGCTGTGCCTCAATATTTTAGTTTTGTATCTCAATTCTTTCTTTTAGGAGGTATCACTATATGAAGGAGATGCCTAAATGCCTGCCGATATATTTCATTATCGCCAGGTTAAAACTAACTATGGTAAAAACTGACTATTTCGAGTAACGACTATCCCCCACAATATGACAGAATACGCCTATATGGGGCCAACCCCAACAAACGGAACAAATCAGCTCACTATCTTTATATAAACCAGTAAGGTTGATATAAAAATAGTTAGTTAACATGGGCAGACAGACAGTATCTTGAAAAGTTTTATGTGAGTACCTGCCTATTGGCCTAACTCACAGTGACTGAGCCACAGGCGGAAAATCGACCACCAGCGCACCAGCACCGAAGTACTTCCCAGGGGGCCACACCAACTGTCAGGCTGGACCAATAATCCAGGGGCACCTGACACCCGCGGTACGGAAAACCTCCGCTCAGGCTCCGCAAATGGCAAGGAAAAACCTAGCCACAAGCAGTGACAAATACACAAATCACAAACAATTAACATGCTGTCCTCACGGACTGCACAAAGGGCCCAAAGGACCGCGGTATCGGACATCACAACACAAACAATGAACAAAACTGCCCTCACGGACAGCCTACACTACATCCACAGGACGAGTGAAGCACATAAGTGGAAACCACGAACCACCCACGATGCACAGACAACCGCAGGCAGCACATAAACCACCTACAACCGCCGATAACCTCACCAAGACCAGCGAATTCGGTTGAAAAGCGCGCTTAAGAACCACAGAATATCGAAAATTGGGGGTACCCTTATATGGAGGCTATACGAAAACATGTACCTTTATTTATAATTTTTTTGTGGAGAGATTTTCTACCCAATAAATACTCAAAGTACTAAATTACAGCCAATTCGGTCGAAAAATGCGATAAAAACCCCCAAAATTCTGAAAATTAGGGCGTACCGTTATAAGGGACTACCGGAAAAAGTGGTCCTATATTAATAATTTATTTTTCAGAGAGATTTGTTACCCGTTGTACCAAATTTCAGCAAATTCGGTTGAAAAACGTGCTCAAGAACGCCAAATTCCCAAAAATTCGTGTACAAAATGAACACAT
>NW_026880593.1:0-32056 GCF_032173495.1 Musca vetustissima
CGTCATATCTCGACCAGCTGAATCGATCTAGACATGTGTGTCCGTCCGTCCGTCTATCCATTATAATTTGTAAACACGATACAAGCCACAGTTATTGACCGATCTTCACGAAATTTCGCATGTAGGGTGGGTTCTGGGCAGTGAAAACCCCTATTGTTTTTTGAAAAGATCGTTTAATATTTAGGGGATGAAATGGACCAAAAACTTTATTTTTGTCTGATTTTCTGGGCGCTCCAGAGGCCACAATTATGGCCTAAACATCGCCAATTTTTGCATGGAGAAGGGGATCGGGCCAAAAATAAGCATGCATTTGATAAAGATCGGTCAATATTTAGCGGGTCAAATGGACCCATACTTTTGTGTGAAAAATGACAAAATGTTTATTCTTTGACATATATATTTACTCCTGAAGGACATAGACCCGATAAATTGATAGTATATCCAAGAGGAGTTGTTGACCTTTAAATTGATACCAAATATATTGTCGTATGTACTCGGATGTGGGAGTTACACTTAAATATTTACAGCTGCTTACGTACGTATCGCTTTGAAATTTTCCTGGAGGATCCAGGTATGGTCAAGGACAACGCCTATAATTTTCGGTTATGATCAGATTAAAATTTTGGGATGAAGTGGACCGAAAACTAAATATTTTTTTTTTTTTTTTTTTTTTTTTGAGTCAATATATAGGCCACAAGCCGAAAACCACAACACAACCCACGGTGAAGGGAATCTGGACAAGTAATTAGAAGGGATGTATTGAATATTGGGATGTTCGGAAAATATGTCAGTGTAAGGAAGATGTGCTGTTGATCTCTAATCGGTCAAAAGGGTGCAAATATCACGAAATATTGACCAGGCTCGAAATAAACATACGCAAAAGTTAGAGTTCCGTGGTAGTTGTGTAGGATATCATTTGGTCGGCCCCGTCCGACTATTCTGCTCCGCTCACTGGTTTTGTTTTTCCGTTTGTAACTCATCGAAATAATGACCCTATAAAGTATATATATTCTTGATCAGCGTAAAATTCTATGACGATATAGGCATGTCCGTCCGTCTGTCTGTCTGCCTGTCCGTCTGTCTATTGTAATCACTTTAGCGTCTAAACGAATTGAGATAGATCGCAAAAAATTTTGCGTAGAGGCGTCTTTTTTCTGTAGGCAGGTCAAGTTCGAAGATGGGATTTATTGGAAGAAATAATAAGATGTGTAAAGTTTGATGAAATCTACATTTTCTAAAACGGATTTGGTTCAAAGAAACATGGGGTCTAGAACCAATATTTCGATGAGGCACATTTTCACCTTGTTAAAGTGTATACACCCTCATAAGGCTAAGGGTTCGCTATATTTTCATTTCTAATGCCTGCCAGTATATCTATGGTAGAGGGTATCCAAAGTTCGGCCCGGCCGAACTTAACGCTTTTTCACTTGTTAATTTTATAGTTCTAGCATGTAGGTCGTGTTCTTCAAAATTTGGATATAGCCCACACAGTATACCCAAATATCATTTTGAGAACTTATCGACATAGGTCCGCTTTTCTCTTATATTCCCGATATAAAGATTATAAAATCATTCACTGTAGATAAGTAAAGTTCCATGTGGGGTCGGAATCTGTATTGCAAGTAACTATTAGTATACCTACCTATGGGGGACTTTGAAAAGTTTTCAATCTCAGTCGTTAATTTAGTTCCCTTAGTGCAACTAGTTCCCTTCATTCTATCAAATTCATTTGGACGCATCGATTAGAATGTTTGTGTGTGTATGTGTTCGTGCGTAAGAAAACGTAATGGATTTCTTTCAATATCTATAATACCTCAATTTAATTTATAATTCACAAATAAAATACCGCCGGTCAGATATAAAGCACAACAAAATGTTAACAATAATTCTGCTACTAATATATATTTTTAGGGTCATCATAAATCCCATACTACTATGGAAGAAACCCAAAAGAGACCGTCATATACCGTATCATATTTCTCTGTCCCTGCCAACAATAAAGAGATTAAAAGCTTAACATATTTCTTTACTGTATGGTTAATACTAGGTTCCTACTTCTAAAAAGAGCCGACGTACGCATTAGAACGCTCAACGGCGAACAGTGGCTGTGACGAACAGTGGAATTATATCAGTTAGTTAGTTATTCATGTATTAATCTTCTTTTGGTACGTTTGTCATATTTGAAAAAACAAATAACCCCCCTAAATCCGTTTATTTAAATGTAGTTTGTATTGTCAATACATTGGACCTTCTTTTTCACCGAATCTAATAAACTCCGTCAGGGAATGTAAAGTTCATTTTTTTTCGAAAACCACAATATTGGTGAAACGAATAAAAACCAAGAGATAATATAAAAACCTTAATCACTTTATCACCACAGTTTAAAACATTAATTTATTATTCGCCGTAGAGGTAAGCAGCAAACAAGCAAATGTTTTGCTTAATAAAACAATTTAATAAATTTTCTTTAGCTTAAGCATTTGTGAATTATAAATGAAGTCGGAATGGAAAACAAAAATCAAACCACATTGCCTAGATTTTGCATTATAAATCCAGCTATAGCTGCTTATATGTATTAATTTTTTTTTATTTTATTTAATAAAATAGAACAGCAGCACCACCAAGCAACAACAACAAGAGCGCCAACATTCTCTACCTTATCTAAATGATATTTAGGGTATGTTCGTTCGTTCGGTTCGGTGGAGATATAACAACATTTTTTTTGAAACATATTATCACAACAATAAAATTAAACGTTTTATAATTGATATACAGACACTTCTATCTGGTTGTATGTTTGTTATTAGTTGTGTATTTGTGTTGTTGTTGCTTTTGTGACCCTACCAGTGTCATTGGGGGATTTCTAGTTAAATAGGGTAATCATAGAATTTAGGGTTGGTGTGATAAAATACATAAATGGAGAATATGGTATGATGGGTAATCATTGGACTATATAGAAATATATTTATCTGTATAAAAACTCTGAGATTTTATATGAAATGGGAATACGAAATATTATATCAGGCTAAATCAACGTCCAATATATCTCCATGCAGGACGTTAATTAATCTCTATTAACAAAAACCGCTTAGAAAAACTATATAATCTAACTGACACTGGCCACACTGGACTTTAATTTTATAATGGGTTCTATCCCGAGTCGAAACAAAAAAAAAAAATCGTGGCAATTAAATAATAGCAAGTAAAAACGTCGTTAAGTTCGGCGGGACCGAACTTTTTATACCCTCAACCACGTGGGTTGCATTCAAAATTCCTTAAGTCTATGGGGGATTTATATGGGGACTATGTGATAGCAGATTGTTCATGATCCGAAAAATAGTAGTCTAAATTACATACACTCCACTTGGAAAACATAAACGGCACTTTTTATACCCTTCACCACACTGTGGTACAGGGTATTATGTCTTTGTGCATATGTTTGTAACAGGCAAAAGGAAACGAGATAGACCCATGGTTCCTTTTGAGAATATGCATAGAATCACTTTCTGAGTCGATTTATGCATGTCCGTCCGTCCGTCTATCCGTCCGTCTGTAGATGTTAAATTGTAAACAAAGTACAGGTCGCATTTATTATCCGATTTGGATGAAATTTGGCACAAGTCACTTATTTGGCCCAAGGACGAACCCAATTGAAATTGCGAAAAATCGGTTCAGATTTAGATATAGCTCCCATATATATTTTCGTCCGATTTAAGGTAATTTGGGCACCAAAGTCCCTCTATATCTTTCGATTTGCATGAAATTTGGCACAGAGTACTGGATTAAGTCCAGAATGATTTGTGCCAAGTTTCGAGAAATCGGTTCAGATTTAGATATAGCTCCCATATATATTTTCGTCCGATTTGAGGTAAATGGGTCTCCAAAGTCCCTATATATCTTTGGATTTGCACAAAATTTGGCACAGCGTTCTGAATAAGGTCCAGAACGATGTGTGTTAACTTTTGTGTAAATCGGTTCAGATTTAGATATAGCTCCCATATATATTTTCGTCCGAAAGATAAATGGTTCACCAAAGACCCAAAGTTAGGCCGATTGACAAAAAATTTGGCACAACGTATTGAATATAATATAACCTAGCTTGAAGCAACCCTGTATCTGACCAAGTGAAAAATTTAGTATATGTTGCAGAATAACATGTTTATGGATCCAATTTCATTTTACTGGACCTTCAAAAATTCGACGTCTGTTAGGATTCATCTGTTGAATAAACCCACAGTGGTGAAGGGTATCATATAGTCGGCCCCGTCCGACTTTACTACTTTCCTTACTGGTTTAACTTTTTTCCATTCAACAGGAATTATAGCCACATTCATGAGAAAATTCGTTTAAAAATTTATTAGTGCAGAAAATCAAGCGGAGCTTTTGTGTTGGGTTATATATACAAATTACAGTCCCATCGGTTGTAAAATGCGGCTAAATGATATGGTAACGATCTCTGGGAGCTACGCCAAATCGTATCCTGACAATGATCATTTTTTTATAGGAAGATTTGACACCCCAAAAAAGTTTGAGAATCTAATTACATCGAATTTTGTTGAAAACATGGCCAAACCCCCTAAAAATTTAACCAATAAACCAATAAGAATAACAAGATTTCGGATATAAAAAAACTATTGGAAGAACATTTCCAAAGAAATCTATTTGTTTTTGTATAGTTTCATTTCCAAGCCAACAGTTCAATATTAAAGTCAGAGTATTGTACCTCAGTATATTTCAACATTCAACAACAGTATTTGTTCGATATTTGGACATAGTTTGACATTTTTTTTTTTTTTTTTTTTTTTTTTTTTTGAAGGTTAAACACATTTCAGCAGACAAGAAAGGTGTTCGTTATTTGTCATTCAGGGTACTGAAGATTGAGAACAATTCTCACCGAACATTCAGTGTATAAGTCCATGTTTTGACATAGGTCATAGTCGGATTTTACAAACTGGGTGTCTGTAATTTAGTATTTCGTTTTGTTGAGGGGGAAACACATAAGATGACTTCAGGATTAGCATATTAAGTTGCCTTCATTTATTGTAAAACCTTAAAGGAGAACGGCGTCCAAATTCAGGTTTGACTCTGATATTCTTTTATAAATTTACATTTCATACAAAGTCAACGTAACATGCCAGTCCTGAATCCTCCTAAGTGTTTCCCTTTTTAGAGTAGGCAATATGTATATTCATATTCAAAACAAAATTCTATGTCGATTTTGAGTTCTCATTGTATAAGACATGTCCGTACCAAAAATTATTAACACTGGCCCATGATATAGAGTAACCCCAATATAACGGTACCCCCAATATTCAGTATTAAGAATTGACCGAATTGTCTGTAATTTGGTAGTTTATGTTATTATTGAACCAAGATTAAGTGTAGCCCCCATACAGCGGTACCTCCTAATATACGGTATTTAGAGGTTTTGGGACACTATGTTCAACCGAATTCGCTGTAATTTAGTATTTTGGGTTCTGATTGTATTTATTATTATTAATATTGACCCAAGTTTCAGGCAAGCCGCCATATAATTGTGGACACGTTGAGTGTAATTTGTATTCTTATTAGCTGACAAATTTCAATACCCACAATTATCATGATTGATTCCCGTTTTGGTTTAACCCCATAAGACGCTAGCCCCACTATTAGGTAATCATCTTTTTTCACGTCATGAGTTTTCTCCCAGGATCCCACTTAATTTAAGATATTTTGAATGTCATCCTTATGGTGGACGGTGTAAAAGGTTTTTGTAATCGGTACCGGGCCGAACTTAACTTCGTGTTAATTATTCCCTACACAACTATGTTGTCAGGGTATTACAGCTTTGTGCACCCGTAAGAGTTTGTAACGCCGCGAAATATTGGTCCTAGACCAACCTTTAAGTATCGATCTAAACATGTGTGTCCGTACTTCAGTCCGTCTGTCCATTATAATTTGTAAACACAATACAGGCCACAGTTATGGACCAATCTTCACGAAATTTTGCATGTAGGAAGGGTTCGGCCCAATGAAGACCCCTATTGTTTTTGGTAAAGATCGGTTAATATTTAGGGGATGAAATGGACCAAATACTTCATTTTTGTCAATTTGTCTGGTCGCTCCAGAGGCCGCAATTATGGTCCAAACACCTCGAATTTTTTCATGGAGAAGGGAATTGGACAAAGGAACAAGTATGTCTGTTTTGATAAAGATTGGTCAATATTTAGCGGGTCAAATGAACCCTGACTTTTGTGTGAAAAATTACAAAATATGTATACTATGGCATATATATTTACTCCTGAGGGACATAGAGCAGCGAAGTTGATAGTATATCCAAGAGGAGTGGTTTACCTTTAAACGGATACCAATTATATTGTCGTATGTACTCTGATGTGGGAGTTACACGTATATATTTACAGGTTACTTACATATTCAGACATTATTTAATAAACCATTAAACCGGAAATATAGCGCGGATCGCTTTGAAATGTTCCATGAAGTTCCAGTTACGGTCAAGGCCAACCCCTATAATTTTCCATGAAGATCAGATAATAATTTTGAGATGAAGTGGACCGAAAATTTATTTGTTGTGTTTTTTTTTTCAATTCGATCTATAGGCTACAATTATAAGCCAAACATCACAACACAACCCACGGTGAAGGGAATGTGGTCAAGTAATTAGAAGAACTGTACTGAATATTGGTAATATTCGGAAAATATGTCAGTGTAAGGAAGAGGTGCCGTTGACCTCTAATCGGGAAAGAGGGTGCAACTATCAGGAAATATTACCCAGGCTCGGAATAAAAATCCGCAAAAAGATAGAGTTCTGTGGTAGTTGTGTAGGGTATGGTCGGCCCCGTCCGACTATACTGCTCCGCTCACTGGTTTTATTTATTTTTTTTTTCTTAAAAAATGTCTATCATTCCATACTACCAACACCTTTTTTACACTTCAAATTCTCAAAGATATACATAAGTACACTAATTCATTATAATCGGTACAATTAACGAAAATTAAAGAGAAAATACCACATAAACATACCGAACAAATGACAATCCACAAAAAGTGATAATTTTGTGCTTATCTTAATCTAGTTTAATTTTTTTTTTTTTTTTGCTTTGGTGTTTTACGAAACAATCATTAGACTTAAATACAAAAATTTCAATTTCGTTTAGCTAAGCGTCGGTGTCAACACATATATATCTATGCGAATTATATCTGCAACTGTGTGTTGTACACTTTTCATATTTTCGACTTTTTGTGATTAATTATTCTTTGCAGGGAGAAATGTTAAGTGCAAAAAACATAAATTAAAAAAAAAAATTGCATTTAAGGGACACAGTGGCCTGAAGAACACAAAAAATGTAATAGCAAATAAATATTTCATCACATAGGTTGTTGGATATATAACTAATCTTTGTTAATTATTTCACCACTGTGCCTCATATGTATATCGACCAATGGTGGGCAAAATTTCTCTTAAAAAATGTTTAAGAGAAAATAAAAACATGAATTATTCTTCGGAATTTATTAAATTTAATATTTTGAAATCATAAATAATATCCAAGGAAGTTCAAAAAATAAGTTCATTAAAAAAAATTCGGAAAAAATGTCATTAATGTTTATTTTTGTTTTAACATCAAAAAATGTGAAGAGAATGCATCAACGCTGGTGTGCACGTCTGCCCAACTATGATATCGACAATCCCTTTATCGTACTTGTATATCGTTTAATTTGTGTGTACGTGTGTGCTTGCTTGTGTTCGCTTGAGATAGTGTTTATTTTATTAATAAATATGTACAATTGTTTAGGTTGTGGCTTCCTGCTAATACCCACCCAATGATATCGATATCTAGGCCATGTGAAGGTTTTAGTTTTTTTGGTTAAATATCTTTTGCGTGTTCGCTAAGACTGGCTGATAATTTCTTAGGCATTATGTTGTTGTTGTTGTTGGCGGTGGTATGCTTGGGGTTTTACTTGTACTTGTGATAACACTCAAATTGTCGTTTGTCCATCTGCCGTCATTTAGTCGGTATGTCAAAAGCTTACAAAGCTAATGCGTCTGACGAATTTATAGATCGATTCATGATTAATTTTTTGTCCAATGATAAACATATATATAGATAGAATTGAAGAATAATGCCCAGCATATGTTAACCATATAGATAATGGTGATGGTAATGGTTTTGTCATCGCATTCATTTTTTTTTTTTTTTTTTGCTATTTCTAATGGCTTAATCGATATGAAGAAGGCCCAACCCACCAAAGAGACAAACATCAAAGCATATATGATTATATACGTACATACATATCATTATAAATCTTTATAGATTTTCGAAAGTTTGTTAAATACAAAAAAAAAAAAAAAATAAAACAGAGGCAAATATTTAAGAAAATCAAATCATTCGCCGCTTTTGTTTAACGACATTTCAAACAGATGCAAAATTTATTCACACCATTTCTGACAATATTTCAAGCTTAGTTCATGGGATTACTATTGTTTCATCACCTTTGTTTCGTAAACAAATGTCGAACATGACAAAAGTTCGCATTCAAAATATCAAACGGAAATATGAAACATAACTATAAATAAGCAGTTATCATCGACAAAATTTGGAACTAATCCGCAAATACTGACTTTTGTTCGAATGAAGAAATTAACTAATAGGTTTGTATTTCAAAAGATAAGAAATACACATATATTGTGCGTTTAAAAATCGTATATTTAATAATTTATAATATATATTAAATTACAGACGTACGGGTCTACAAGATGTCAATATTTGTGAACTATTTATAATTGTATGTGACAAATGACTCATTTTTAAGGAAAATGGAAGAAAACGCAACAATTAATATACTATATAGTTTCGGATTTATATTGGACTTTATAAGTTTTCAAATTTAAATATATTTTAATTGCAAAGACATTATATCTGTTGAACATTTATTATTCCAGGGTATAGGCTCAGGCTTTGTAATCGATATTTGAGTCCATAAAACTGTAAAAAATATATGTCCAAAAAAGCCCCAATGCATTTATATACCATATTCACTATGATGTCAGAATATTATTCTACAGTAAACACTAAGCCATCGGAGCCGTCTGGCGACAAAGTCCCGACTTTGGACAAACTATATTAACAAAAAACCAGTAAGGAAAGTTCAAAAGTCGGTCGGGGCCGACCATATGATATCCTTCCACCACTTTGGCTATATATAAGAGACGCTCATATCGACGCCTCCGAACCATAGTATGCTAAGTCTGAAAAGTTAGTTTTTCAGTAGAAGCTTTCAAAGTATGGAAGTTTCTTTAATCGTACGTGCCATGCTAAGTACATTTTTGCTTATGACTTTGGTTTGGATATGCCGATGATTACCAAAATTTCAGTGAATTTAAATTAAGGACCGTAGTATCTAATATCTACAATATTCTTTAGGTAGAATAGACATGGTATCTTTGGAGGACCATTGAAATGGAATCGGACGAAATTAACTACGTGAAGATATTTTATAGATATTTGAACTAAACTAAAACAGTATGCATAATATTATCTCAATCGGAAAACATTGATTGTATAGTGCTTCATCTGCACTTGGACCTGGACCTAATTCAGTGTTCTGTCTTAATTGGACCAATATTGGCAGTATGGTGCTCCATTTTCATAAAATCGGACAAAACAATATATATGGGAGCTAGATCAAAATCTGAACCGATTTCTACAAAACTTCGCATACATCAATCCAGACCTAACTGAGTACACTGTGAAAAATTTTGTCTTAATCGGACCAATATTGGGAGTTTGGTGCAACATTCACAAAAAATCGGACGAAACTATATATGGGAGTTATATCTAAATCTGAACCGATTTAACAAACCTTTGCATACATCTATCTAGACCCAATTCAGTACTCTGTGTAAAATTTTGTTTCAATCGGGCCAATATTGGCAGTATGGTGCTCCATTTACATAAAATCGGACGAAACTATATTCAATAGGGTTCGTCCCAAATAAGTGACAAATTTCATCCAAATCGGATCACAAATGCGACCTGTACTTTCTTATCAAAAATACATGGACGGACATGTGTAAATCGACTCAGAAAGTGATTCTATGCATATTCCCAAAAGGAACCATGGGTCTAACTCGAGTCCTTTTTCCTGTTACAAGCATATGCACAAAGACATAATAGACTGTACCACAGTGTGGTAAAGGGTATAAAAATTTTTGCTACAGCCTACTCTACCTCAAAAACTGCTAAAAAGGCTAGAATTTTATAAATTTTTGTTAGAAAATGCGACTAGAACATTCCACATTTTAAAACAAGTAAAAATTTCTTGAAATTCGCGCATTAAAACTACCTAAAATCGATCGGGAAATGTGTAAGGCAATGGCTAGATAAATTGCTCCCAAAAAAGATAAAAACGATTTTAAGGTCGGCCCGGTCGAACTGTTTATATCCTCCATCATGAGGATGACAAATATTATGATAAGACCTTGAAAAGGCCCCCTATAACAGTATCCAATTGTCTTGCGCTTATATTTATGATTTTTAGTACGAATATGTGTTATGCAATGAAAACCTAAAATACCCAATTACAGCCAATTCGGCTGAAAACCGTGTCCAAACCCCCACAGTTCTGCATATCGACGGATACCGTTATGTGAGAGTTACCCTGGAACTTCAGTCAATATTAATGATTTTCAGTACGGAGATGTGCTACGCAATTAAAACCCAAAATACAAAATTACAGTCAGATCGGTAGAAAACTCCAAAAATACCGAATATTGGTCGGTACCGGTAGATGGACCGATATATACCATTTGCAATACCAAACATCCTAATAAATTTAATATACAGACCATTTTATGGCGGAAAAACGAAATATCAAACTATCCTCAAATATAAATCAGATTTCTAATGAAAAAAACGTACCGAAATTCCTTTAAAGTGGCGAAATATGCCATCCCCAAAAAGTGTACCAATATTAATAGGTTTTGGCATGAAGATTTGCTACCAAATGAAAACACAAAATAAATGGGAGCTATACCAACACGAGGACTGTTATATCAAATTCACAATACAAAATATCCTAGGAGCAGTAACAATATCTGTGCAAATTCTCAAAGCTCTATCTTACACATTGCAAAATCTATAGTGATTTCAACAGACAGCGGTTAAAGATTCGAGATTTGATTGAGTATAGAAGAAAAAGAAAAAATAGATTGCCCCAACAGGCAACAACTCAAAAATATCACAAGACAAGATTTTTGCGTCCAAATATACTACAAAATTTGAAGCAGATTTTTTGATAATAAAATAGGTTTGTTTAACCGTAATGAAGCTTCTTGTCGGGAGGAAATAAAGAAATATATGGAAGCATTCGAAGTGTCGGGAACCAGTATACGTCGCTCAAGGATAACCTAGAATATTGCTGTTGTATAAGAAAGTCCATGCTTGTCCATTCGTCGCCATTACACCATATGTTGTATAAAGATTTTGGTCTTAAGTCTTATAAAGCTGAGTTAACACAAGATATAAACTTGATACATGTCGTTGGCGACATGTTACCTCTCCAAGTTATGATCACAATTGACCACCAAGGTCATTTGATTTAACACCATGTGACTTCTTCCTTTGAGGCCCCGTAACAAATAAAATATAAACCAGTAAGGAAAGTAGTAAAGTCGGACGGGGCCGACTATATGATACCCTTCACCACTATGGGTATATTAAACAAGACTATTAAGATGAAATTGGATGAACTAAAATCTGTGATATTTATTTAAATGTGAATCGACTTAGATCAATCGATAAACATGTCATTCGTCTGTTACAATGAGACAAAAGTATTTAAATCGACTTCAAACAAATATTACTAGAACATCCTTTGGACTATGTATGTACTTCTATAACTACTTAACTACGATATTCTATGCTCAATTTGGATGTTGTGCAAAATTCCATGTCAATCTGACAAGCATGAGGAGTTTAATGCACCATTTACTTGAAATCGGACGAAAATATATATGAAAGCTATATATAACGTAACTTCAGTACGTTTTGCTCCTATCAGCCATATATTGGTTCCACACATCATTCTGGACTAAATTCAGAGCGATATGAACTTTAGATCTGAACCGATTTTCACGAAACTCAGCACACATCATTCCAGGCTCAATTCAGTACTCTATGCAAAATTTCGTGCAAATAGAAAGATATATAAGGACTTTGGTGCACCATTTACATTAAATCGGACGAAAATATATATGAGAGCTACATGTAAATCTGAACCGAGACATCACTCCAGGTTCAATTCAATATGCCATGCCAAATTTCGTCCAAATCAAAAGATATTTAGGGATTTTGGTGCCCCATTTACGTAAAATCAAACAAAACTATATATGGGAACTATATCTAACTCTGAAACGATTTTAACGAAAATTTAAAAACATCACATTAGGCTCAATGGGAGCTATATCTAAATCTGAACCGATATTCACAAAAATTGACAAACATCACATTAGGCTCAATTCAGTACGTTATGCCAAATTTCGTGCAAATCGAAAGATATATAGGGACTTTGGTGCACCATTTACATAAAATCGGTCGAAAATATATATGTGAGTTATATCTAAATCTGAACCGATTTTCAGGAAAATTAACACACATCATTTTAGACTTAATTCATTACGCTGTGCCAAATTTAATGCAAATCTGAAGATATATAGGGTGTTTGGTGCACCATTTGCATAAAATCGGACGATACTATATATGGGAGCTATATCTAAATCTGAACCGATTTTCACGAAAATTCGTAGACATCACATTAGGCTCAATTCAGTACGTTATGCCAAATTTTATGGAAATCGAGACATAATTAGGGACTTTGGTGCACCATTTACATAAAATCGGAGGAAAATATATATGGGAGCTGTATTTAATTATGGACCGATTTTCATGTTGTTTTCATTTTGGTTTAACTCACCACCCCCCCCCCCCCCTATTATCGGTGTCAAAACATTTTATTTAGTTTTTCGAATCTACACTAATTCAAGAATGTCCCTACAAAATTTCAATTGAAAATCTCAAGAACTCTTGAAGATATAGTCGATTTATTGTATCAGCATCAAGTGACGGCTGAAGGGCTTCTAAAACTTTAAACGCGTGTTTCTCTTTTGGGAATGGCGGGCTCGATAACTCAAAAACTAATAACCCAATCGATTTAAAATTTTGGGACGTTTCTCTGTGAGTATACAGCTATCGTATGAAATAGGATAAAGCCAATCGGTGAGATCTTCCTTATTTTTGTGGTCAAAAATAGACGATTTTTCAGAAAAAAAAAATTCAAAGTTCCGCCATTTTAATTCTTTTGGATTTTTGTTTTGGCTCTAGGTCAATTGAAAAAACTCGTTGGTTATGTTTTTCTTTTTTGTTTATTTTTATTTTCCAATATTTCGACTGTCTTCGGCAGTCATCTTCAGGGAAATATTTTATGAGAAAAGCAACCGATTTTCATCACCGTCTATGCTAAATTGTTAATTGTTGTGGAAGTCAATAATCCTCGTTCAGACGAGAGCCAGACATGTACAGTTTCTAACACCTTTGGAATTTTCGGATTCCGTTGTTCCAGTGAGGAGTTATCATGCCCACCATAAAAATAAGGACTTTTCTTTGATCACAAAAAACAACAACAAACATTTTTTGCAAATTATTTGTCTTCCTTTTTAAATCTTCAAATATATATGTGCAAAGTTACAAACCTTAACAAGCTTTGGTGTTCATTTAAGAGCCTATTCAAAATCTTAAAAATAAAAAATCGTGAATGGGGGGTTCCCTTAAATTGTGTCAATGTACCACTAAAAGTGCTAATTTGGCAACACTGTCAATTATCCTAGGAATTTTATATGTTTAAATATTTATTGTACACATTGGAACAAAATCATTAGAGAAGGACATTAGTTACGCTACTTATGAATTTTCCTCCTTGGTTCACAGTTCGATTTTAGACGTCCGTACTGCAAATGTCCAAGTCTTTTAATAAAAAGTTATGAATGTCGCATGTTGATGTTTTGCTTACATATTGATTCCAAATTAAGGAATTTGTTTTCAATTTTACTACACTAATACCAAAACCAATTCGCCTCAAAAAATATTAATGAATAATTTAATCGAAAAAAATAATTAAATGTTCTTAGCCAAGTGATTGACATTCAAGGCATTTCATATGCATACATAGCTGAAGATTGATGTCGAAAATAAAGGAAATACCAAAAAAAAATTGTTTTTCAACAACCAATTTGCACATGTCCTGTGGTTAAAAAAGGACTCCAAACAAAATACCTTAAATTGATGGTTATTAATTAACACCTTTCAAAAAAATACAAGAAATATATATGACAAGAATGACTTGTCTCAAAAAAGCCAACGGTAGTTTATTAACCACTTAACAAGGCCAAGTCAAAGACTTATTATTTTCCTTTTTTGCTAATTATTTATGGTTATGAATGCAAATACCCAACATACCTGTTGTCCGGCATTGGCGGCAACCCATGCTTCGGCAAATGTTTCCATAGCACTTTGAAAATCCATTGCTGTTTTTTTTAATGTTTATTTTTTTCTATTAATTTCGAGTCTATTGATTATATAGAAATGAGAATTTTTTTTTTATTAATATTATTTATATTTTTTAATATAATTTTTAAATTATTTTTATAGGCTTTGAATTAACGTTTTTGACCCTTGAAATATATTTTTTTATTATTTTCTTTTCATGTTTTATTTTGTTTATTAATATTTTTATGTTAGTTATTAAACCGTAACGCCGTCGGATTTATTTTATGATGTGTTTTTTTTCGGAATATTTTCTTTTGAATTTTTTTGGCGCCATATACAAACTTATATCCGTATTTAATTAAGTGTTAATGTTTATCTTTAGATTTAAGTTTTTCTTTTTGTTTTTTTGTTTCTTTAGTTTAATTTTTAAGAGCTGATCATAAAATTGTCATGAGTAAGTGCAGGGGGTGTAACCAATTAGTGGCCATAAAACCCATAAATATAATCACTTGGATTTCATTTGGCATACGCTATAGTTAAGCAAAGAAATTTTTTTGTCAATCTTTCTATTTAGAGTTGGCCTCGGGGGTGACAATTTTTATTTTCGATTTTAAATAGTCTTGGGTTAGTTTTATTATTGTCGCTGTTACAGGTAGATCAGTTTGGGTTTTCCCCTTTTAACTTGGCTGGGTAATTTGAATGTTATTGTTTTTTGTTGTTGTTATTGGTATAATAGGTAATTTGTGACAGCTGCCAGTTTGTTTGATGTAAAACATTGACCGACCATTAATAGTTTTTGTAAGGCAAAACAATAGCAGCAACAAAACTAAAACAGGTGACACCAACTAGCCGCTATAGAGTTGTTGTTTTTTTGGTTATTTTTTTTAGAACCAAGAATTAAAAAAAAGAATTTACCGACAAACCAGGAAGTAAGGAACTAGCAAGGAAGACAATAGCACAATAAATGGTTTTCCAAAATGTCCCCGAAAAAAATGCAACACACAAATTTCAAAAAAAAATTTATTGGTTTTTAATTTTTATAAAATTTTTTTTTATTTAAAAAAAAAAATCAAAATATTGTTTTTTTAGAGGATTTGATTTTTATTTTTTTTATATTTTTTTGTTGTAATATTTTTTTCTTTTTTTGATAAAAAAAAATCTCTTAAACAAAAGTATATTGGTTTTTAATTTTTATAAAATTTTTGTTATTTAAAAAAAATTCAAAATATTGTTTTTTAGAGAATTTGATTTTTATTTTTTTTATAATTTTTTGTTGTAATATTTTTTTCTTTTTTTGATAAAAAAAATGTTTCGTTATCTTTATTGATTTTTTTATTTTGTTTGCTCTTAATGTCACGCTAATCGTTTTCAAATCCGTTTATTTAGGTTCTCCTCCGGCTATTACGATTCTCATGCGCTCTTTCGTTAGAAGTTTCGTTTCTCAATAATATCGGGACACTTGATCGAACGGGCGCCATGCAATGACTGTCAACACGCAATGTCAAATGCGCTCTGATAAGCTGTCAAATCAAATGGTGTTGTCGCTTTTTTTGTTTCTCTCCACTACTTTTCACAGAGCCTTACTGCCTATATATATATATACTGGCCTATGGTCGGGTGTAGGGCTGTAGCAGGGGTTTTCTTGGTTATTTCATTTTTTGCAAACAAACATTTAACTATACTTCGCTTAAGAGTTTGTTTTGTTGCCCTCTCCTCTCCTTAGATGGATGGGTTGACTAGTTCTTCTAAGGCTTTGACAATTAGTTATAGTAATTGGTGTTGTTGTTGTTATCACACTTTGAAAATAGAAATATAAAATAAAACTTAGAAAAAAAAAAAAAACAAACGAAGACCAACCAACCAACAACATCTATCTATGATTTGTTGTTTGCTTGCTGTTTGAGTCTAAACGTTGTTGCCGACGCCGCTGTTGTTGCTGTCACCGACGATTTCATTGCCGTCATACATTTCGCGCACGCCATACAAAATCGACACGACGGTTGCCAGTGTTGATGTTGTTGGTTGTCTGATTTCACGCCGTTGTCTTGAGTATTGACTTTATTGTGTTGTTCTCGTTGTTGTTGCTGTTATCAATTACAATTGTCAATTTGTTTTAATTCATTTGTATTGAATTTATCTAAAAGCCCCACTGCTTCTTCTTCTATAACATGATCATCAATTTGTCTGTCCAATAAAAAAAATCCGAACAACAACAATAACAACAATATTTATAATATTTTTTCTGATTGTTTTTCTTTTTCATATAAGAAAAAAACATAACAACAACAAACTCACATCAGCAACAACACATCATTTTGTTTGTCGTCGATGTCATTAGAAACAATTTTGTTGGCTTTGTAATGTTACAACGTTTCTTTTGCTCTGTTTGTTTGTGTGTTCGGGTGGAGAAGGGGACAGGCAGAGACAGGCCTGTTGTTTGTTTGTCGGTTTGTTTTAATTCGCTATCTTTGTTGTTGTAATATACTACTATTATTATTATTGTTGTAGTTATACATGCGAGCGAGCGGCGTTTATCATCCAAACCGTCGTCGTATTTTCTATATCGTTTCGTTTCTTTTTGTGCAAAACGCGCGTCACAACATGCTTACCTAACGCAAGTTGTCGCACAACTGATATTTTACCACACTCGCATTAATTTCATGTTTTTTTGCTTGTTTTCTTACTTTGTTGTTCTTTCTTTTCGAAACGCCGCCACTGTGTGATGGTATGCGTTCCACTACATTGGTAGTGGTAGCACATTTTAGCCCATTCTTTTCTCTGAACAATTTGCTGTTGTGGTTATTGTTTCCGTTCTCTTAAAATTCTCTTAACTCTTTAGTCATTCTGTTTGCTGCTCTATGTTGTGTGTGTGTGCGAGTGTTACTTGGTATTTGTGGTGGTGCAATGTGTGGGGTAACCCATTTCATTTCCTTTGCGTTTTGGGTGGAAAAGGATTAAGGATTATAACATCATTGTGTGTGTGTTAGTAGTATTGATAATGTGAGTGTATTTGTGAATGGGATTTATTAAATGGCTGTAGTTATGAATGGGATTTGGCAGGGGGAAGCAAAACCCCCCATAGGGGATAACTCCAATTTTTCATTCCATTTGCAACACCTCGAAATATTAACCTGAATGTACATCCTATAACGTGTATATATTCTTGATCAACATAAAATTCAATGAGGATGATGTTGGGCACGTTTTTCAATTTCCATTAACCCATGTTTCGTGGTAGTCCCCGTATAACGATATCCAGAATATTCGACATTTTCCAAACAAATGAGCTGTAACTTGATATGTTGGGTTTTTACTAGGTAGAAAATCTTCCTGATGAAAATTTCTCCAGCTTTTAGTGTAGCTCCCATATAAAAATTCTCAATATTGGCCCAAGTTTCCGGGTAGGAGATTTGCTATATAATAAGAACACAAAGTATTAAATTATATCCAATTCGCTTGGTTCCCTAACATACCGGTTATTGAGGGGCCCCGATATATGAGAGCTCCCCTAGAACTTGGGTCAATATTAATAATTTACAATGAAAACCCAAAAAAGGAAAGTACAGCCAATTCGGTTGGAAAACGTGTTTAAAATCCGCAAAATACCGATTGTTGGAGGGGTACCTTTATATGGGTGCTACACCAAAACGTGCACTGATATATCCCATTTGTAATACATAATGTCCTAGGAATGAACCACGAGCTTTAAAATCCATACGCGGACATCGACATAGTCAGTCGTATTGAGCTGCAGCGACTACGGTGGCTAGGTCATGTTGTGCGGATGAATTAAAATGCCCCAGCTCAAAAGGCATATAAAAATGAGCCTACTGATGGTTCCCGTAGAAGAAAAAGGCCACGAATTAAATGAAAAGACCAAGTAGAAAACAACATCTTGGAACGTGGTTTTCCAAATTGGTGGACTTGCGCACAAGACCGACGCGCTTGGAAATCTTTTTTAAGCTCGGCTTATGGAACAACCGTTCTGTAAACAAGACAGCTAAGTAAGTAAGTATATCCTAGGAGAACTAGAAATGCCTGAGCAAAATTACGGGGCTATATCTGAAATATTGTGATCTATACCGTATTTAAACAGATGGACCGACAGACGGGCACGCATAAATCGACATTGAATTATATTCTGATCTACGCCTATTTCGATTATTATAGATCATTTTTTAAAGGATTTTATTGCAATAACAAGTGTCTGATTTCGATTTTGACTTACTGTCGGTGACTATGAACATTATTTCGTAATAATATTACATGAAGAAATCAGTGATTTTTGTGTGGATCAGTAGTGACAGTTCATCACGGAGGAAGGCTGCAAAAGAACATCATTCGTTCTAATTAAAAAAATTGTCAGAGGAATAAAAAACTCCATTTAACGGAGTTTGTGAGAATGTTATCGTCGCACGTAACCTCAGGAACAGAGCGTAGATGAGCTGTGGTAACAAGCCTACATAACCGCAACCTGTGGCAAAAGCTCATATCAATTGTAATCCGACACATCGGAGAAATATTATGTTCTCGGATAAATGAAAGTTTAATATTTAAGGCTCAGACGCGAACAAAATTGCGGTAAGAAGGCTTAAAAATAAAAGACTCAGGACACAGCATTGCAAGAGCACTGGGAAGCAGGGTAGAGAGAAAGAGAAACAGTCAATGGCATTGGACTAAAAGTCAATAAAGTCAAATATACATCGGAACATGTCAAATATGGGTTTAAAAATAGATGGGAGTCAAAAATCTAGGTTTTATAATGCCAGCAGAACTTCACCCTATAAAAATCTTTGTAATATTATAGACAGTAAAATAAAATCAGTGAGCACAGCAGTATAGTCGGACGGAGCCGACCATACTATACTCTACACAACTACCACGGAACTCTGTGGATTTTTATTCCGAGCCTGGGCAATAATTCGTGATAGTTGCACCCTCATGACCGACTAGAAGTCAACAAATATTACTAATATTCAGTACAGCCCTTTAACTACTTGTCCAGATTCCCTTCACCGTGGGGTTTGGTTGTGATGTTCGCCTTTCAATTGTGGCCTATAGACCAACTCTAAAACCAGAATTTGTAACGCGGCGAATTGGTCCTCCTTTATGTATACCGATCGGCATATCTCGACTAGCTTTTTGTGGCCCATAGATGACTCGAAAAAATCACACAAAAATTAGGTTTTCGGTCCAATTCATCGCAAACTTATTATCTGATCATCAAGGATCCTTGATCCAGTGCTATATTTCCACCCTCTAGTGTGGTTAATAAATAATGTATGAATACATAAACACCTGTACATATTTAAGTGTACATACGACAATATAATTGGTATCAATTTAAAGGTCAACCATGTAAAAATGTTCCGGCCATAATTGCGGCCTCTGGACCGACAAGAAAATCATTGTCCATTTCATCCCCAAAAAATATTAACCAATCTTTACCTAAAACAATAGTGGTCTTCATTTGACAGAACTCATCCTTCATGTAACATTTCATGAAGATTGGTCCATAACTGTGGTCTGTATCATTTTGACAAATTATAATGGACAGACGGACATACGGACGGGCACACTTGTCTAGATTGACTCAGTTAGTCGAGACATGATGATCGGTATACAAACCCTTTGGGGGGGGATTCAATCTCTCGTTGGTGTGCTACCGTAATCAAAAGTAATGGCTAAGCTGCCGAATACTACCAAAGTTTGCTTAGTTATAAAAAAATCATAAAGATGCTTTAGTTTCGACCAAGCAAAAATTGGGTCAATTTAGTTTTCCATAGAATATTATTTATTTCAAAATAAATTTTGAGTTTATATTTTCTGTTTTGTTTTAGAAGTGAATAAAAAAATATCGGTATAGTTATTTTTTGATTTTTTTTTTTTAAGTTACAGATCACTTATTCAGTTTGAAATTTCAGTTACTTTAGTTTTTTATATGTCGGCTGACGTTGTGGTATAGGATCTTATGCCATTGTGAAGACGTTTGTAACATGCAGGACATTGTAACATTTCTGAGTCGATTTAACGTGCCGAAATGAGTCTGCAGTGACGTGATTAAGTTTTGTCGAAATCGGATTAGTATTACATATAGCTCCAATATTTAATTCTAAATTTACCTTTGCAATGCACGCTCTTATTTTTCAATCGATTGTAGAGAAAAGTTATTTTGGTTAAGGAACTTTGTAACCTGCACCTGATAGATTTAAGTTTTTCAGTTCCTAATATATACACATCGATAAATCACCCGATATAAAAGATATTAGGGGAACTGTTTTATATACAATTTTAAAATTACTGAAATATTTTAAAATTTTCTTTCAAAATTTAAATTTTATGAGGAAGACACCTTAATGAACTATATTAATACAATTATTTTAAATTCAACAAATATGTACGAAATTTAAAGAACACAAATTTAAATGTATATCCACTGAAATCCCCCAGCCAGCTAAGGAAATATGAACGAACGACAAAAAAACGCTAATCCCTTTTGGCCCATACACACTGCCACATTCTATTTTATCTGAAGAGAAAACATAAAGAGAGTTTAATAGGAGAGAAATATTTCTCAACCGGCATTTTGTTAATGTGTGCAACCAAAACAATACCACTACACTTACAAAGAAGGAAAAGAGAATTTTAGAGAATTGTTTGAAGAATGCCAAAGAGAATTTTCATTGAAAAGTGCATAAGTATTGAGGTCTGTGAGTGTGTGTGCGTGCTTCTCTCTCTCTCTCTCTCTCTCTCTGCTTTGCCACTTCCAACCAGTACCATTACAAAGTGGATTACAATTTTAATGGCCCAAGGGTTTTGCTAAAACAAGTGCACCAAGTGCTGGCAGAATGTAAGACATGTAAATAAATTGTAACCAGCCGGAGATGTGTAAAAGAAACCAGTTTTTGGCCAAATACAATTCCGGTAGCCAACATTCAGCAGCATGTCTCCAAGAGCTGTTCGAAAACAAGAATTTCGAGTGGATTTGTTGTCGTTTTGGGTTGTCGAGGGAATTCTTTAGCCAACTCAGCCAACAGCGATAAATGCGATGAGGATGAGTTTTTGGTCTGCTGATGTCTGGATGTGAGGATGTGTACGGTATATAGCCCCAAGGGAAGCACCTTGCAACGCTGCAGTGTTGCAAAATCTAAGGAGTGCGAGTGAAACATATTGAGGCATAACCTAAATGTGGATGCAGAAAGAGTGGAGAAGATGTATTTTTGGGAAAGGAATTTTTGTTGTTTTCGTTTTTTTTCAACACCGAATTGAGTCAAAAACAAAGAATGTTATGAATGCTGTTGTTGTTGTTTTTATGCTCTGGTTAACATCAAGCAACACCCACTCATTGGCACTTTTTGTATTTTTTTCTTCTTATATTTACATCACTCCAAACACCCTAAATCCAATGGTTCTATGGATGAGGAATATTTACCTAACGTTCAGCTGAAAGTCCTTCGGTTGGCTGTTGTTGTATGTTGGCCAACAAATTTTGTCTTTGTGTGTGAGTATTTTGTTCTTCCTTTTTTCATACATTCTTTTGTCATTATCGTACGAATGTAACGGGAAGGGGGTTTGCCAATTGAGGGGGCTATATATGTATTCGAAAAGAACACATCAGCACCGAACAGATAAGAAATGAGATTATGCGCGCGCATTACATGCGATTAGGTGCTCCAGTACTCTGGTGACTAAGGATTTAGCCAACCATCACACAGAGATTTTGCTGTTGTTGCTGCTGCTGTGTTTTATTCATTCAGTCAGTTTGTTTTTTCTGTTATCCGCTCTGTATATTTTTTGGGCAAGTCTCTTCTTGTGCTTGGATTGGTTTACATAGTGTATATATACGAAGAGTAAATATATAAATACTTGAGAACAGAATATAGCTAATGCTTGGATATTCTGAAGTACATGGCTGTTGAGAGAGTGTAGCACATTATGTTTTAATCGTTGATGGGGGACAATTACAAAAAATTGAGAAGGCCCTGTAAGCCAATCGGAGAAAACTATAGGCGAACACATGTACGTGTTTTTACACGTATGGGGGGTTTTTGAAAAACAAACTCCCACATTTCTGGGGAATCCTTCGAAAACTCTTAAAAAATTGTAGTCAAAGTAAAGGATCCATAAAGTTCGAAGTTCTCCCAGGGAATATCAATATTCTATTTTACATCCAAGGGACCAATGTTTCCTATAGAGCACAAGAAAAATCGTTTCCCTATGTCGCGAAAGTTGTCCATAAGCTCGGGGTCCGAAACATGGCATAGACTAAAGGGCCCAACAATAATAAGGGCTTGGTTGTATTTTTCATTTATTTTCTGATATTTGTTGTTTGACTGTGAGACAAAATTGAACATCTGTCTGACAACCTGCCTATATACCATTACATGTTTTTGGTGTGGTTTAGCGCCATATAACTGTACAGAACTTTTTGTACAATTTGAAGATCTTACAGCCTGTTTTTGTAAAATTCTAAACGAACCAATTCGAGTGACTTTCGACCAAACTCCTTGTTTTTGAAAAATATGTCATTTATTTTTGTTTAGAATCAAAAAACATTTTTTTATATAAATAAAGGTTTGGTAGTAATTCATTCGAATTGGTTTTATTCGAATTTTATAAAAATAGGCTGTTAATATACTTTTCCGACTGGCCCATTTCCAGACCTTTGTTTGGTAAAAAACCTCTTCGGAGAAAATTGTCAAATATGTTAATGTTTTGTGTATTTGATGTATTTTGTAAGGGTATCCTCATTCACCAAGTGACATGGCTCCAATGAGACATATCTATATCTAAGGTGTGATATTACGTTTCTCATTTGAATATCCCAATAAAAAGCCGAATGAAGTGTTTTCTTGTTTGAAAATCACAGAAATATCTAATTTTTAGGATAGTTCACATCCTAAGTGTTTCTGAGCAAACGACCATGGTCACATTTCATCCTCCTGTTTTAGCCGAACATTTATTGGACCGTTTTTAACTATACCTCGCCTAATTCGTTGATTAACAAGTGAAAAAGCGTTAAGTTCGGCCGGGCCGAACTTTGTATACCCTCCACCATAGTTATACTGACAGATACATGTAATGAAAATATAGGGAACATACCAAAAAGTGGGCATATACCGATAATTCTACAAACCGATTTATGTATACCATTATGTACACCAAATACAAACTTTAGCAATTTTTAATGGGGATTTTCCTAAAATCTGTCGGAATGCTTACAACAGATGGCTAAATAATCTTTGTAGGGTATTGTAGGGATTGACTATTCCCCGCAACGACTACCCAACCGCAACGCACGGAACAAATCAGATAACTATTTTAATATAAAAAAGGGGGTTTTATGGGGACTACCCCTAAAAAGGGGTGAATATTAATAATTTTTGGTGGGGAGATTTGTTGCCATATACGACTACAAAATACCAAATTTCAGCGAACTCGGTTGAAACCCGCGCTCTGGAACCCTAACATACCGAAAATTGGGGGGTACCCTTATATGGGGGCTATCCGAAAAAATTGACCTATATTTATCATTTTTAGTATAGAGATTTGCTACCCAATAAGAACTCAAAGTACCGAATTTCAGCGAATTCGGTCGAAAAATGCTATCAAACCCCCCAAAATACCACAAAATTAGGTGTACCCTTATATGGGGGCTATCCGAAAAAATGGACCCATATTTATAATTTTTAGTGGAGAGATTTGTTACCCAATAAGAACTGAATGTACAAAATTTCAGCTATTTCAGTTGAAAAACGCGCTCAAGAACCTCAAAATACCGAAAATTGGGGGGTACCATTATATGGGAGCTATGCCTAAACGTGGACCGATAAAGCCCATCTTCGAACTTGACCTGCCTGCAGACAAAAGACGACTCTATGCAAAATGTTGGCTATCTCAGTTCGTTTAGACGCTAGAGTGATTACAACAGACAGACGGACATGGCTATATCGTCATAGAATTTTACGCTGATCATGAATAGTGTTGTCCCAAAGGATTTCTCATCCATTCTGTCCCTTAGAGGAAGTAGAAAGAAAGTGCAGATATTATTTTTTAGTAGTGTTCTTCTCCGTTATCCCATTACTCATTCAGAAAACTTCTCTGTCGGATTTAATGTGATTTAAAAAAAATAAGGTTAGATTCAGGGACTCCATACATTGTTTTGTTTGGAAAGGCTTGATACGATTTACCGAAACAATCGATGGCGGAATTTTTAGTCGTCGAATCCTGCATTTATGTTCAGAAAAAAAATCTGAGATTTTTATAGTGTTCTGGTTTACTACTGAATTTTTCATTGGAATATTTTCCCGTCTACTTTAAATTAGTTTTGTCTTGCTTGGAACAATTTGAAAGCTACACCGATCCAAATTAAATTTCTCATGGCCTCTTCAATTTCATCCTACCAATATTTGCCACTTGAATATGTGCTTGCAGCATTGCTGTTAACCCTATAAAATTAAAGCCCAAAAATATGAAGAATAAATATTTAAACCAGTGAGCGGACGGATGGGGCCGACCATATGATGCCCTACACAACTACCACTACCACAATCTAACTTTCTGTGGTTCTATATTCTTAGTCTGTGTAATATTTCGGGATATTTGGACCCTTTTGACCGATTATAGGTCAACAGCTGCATTTTATAACCCTGGCATATTTTCCAAATCTATTTTCCATAGGTGAATATTTACCCTATAAAATAAAAATATGGTCACTATAGGTTTTGGTCTAAACAGTCGTAAGTATTTGGTCTGATCCTCTTCACCGTGTAAAAGATGTGATGTTCTTCATAAAAAATGGCCTTTACAGCGACTAGAAAATCAACGTCACAAAAATTTCAAAGCGATCAGTGCGTCATTTCCGCTTTTTTGTGGAATAATATCAATAAAAATCAATATCATAACACATAGACACATTTACATATTAGGTTAGGAATAAATAATTCCATTTTTTTCAGCAGATGGCCATACTGATAATTTATTTATTTATCCCCACCCAAATTTTTACGTTCATAAATACAACGAATACATACAACGTATGTATGAATATCAATTTAAAGGTTAATTATTCCTATGGGATAATCAACCAATTTCTCGGGTCTATGATATTCAGGAGATCCATAGATCTTCATCGAAACATTCATGCTTATTCTTTGGACAGATTCCCTTTCTGGTGTAAATTTTCGAGGTGTTCAGATCATAATTGTGTTCTTTAAAGCGATCAGGAAAACAGATAAAAATAAAATTGGTCCATTTCACCCCCAAAAAATTAACGGCTCATTACCAGAGAACAATAGGGGTCTTTTTTTGTCCAGAACCCTATCAGTTACCTTTCCTATAATCTGCCATATTTAGTCATCTATGTATATGTAAACCTTGATCAATATTTAATTTAGAATATTTAATATTTTTTTTCCGCCAATTCGTATGGAAAATGTCTCTAAATATGTTTACTGTTTCTTTTCTTTATGAGAAAACATTTACATCCGGATTTTCGCGACACTATTGGTAGATTTCAGATCCAATAAGAATCTTCTATTAGTCGAAATGGTTTCTGATTATAAAATAGCGTTTACAAATCTTAAAAGTTTTTACAATAAACAACAACAAATATATCAATATTGCACCATGAAACATTGAGTAAGTTATTTCAATGATTATTTAAGTTTAATTATATTAATTATTTGTATATATTTATAAGTGAATCTAAATGTATGTTTTCATATAAATATGGTCTACACCCGTACTCAGAAAGTGATAAAGCTTTTTAAATGTGTATAGAGAAACTCGAAAAAAATTTTAATTGGTTTAAGTATCTTGTAGGTTCGTAAAACGAGCAATATACATATATTATTATTTTATTTATTTAAAAAAACCAACGAATTTAGTTTTTAACAAAACAGCTAAACTTCATTTTGTAGACTCGGCATATCTGGGTTAATACCTGTTCTTGTTACTTAAAAATTGTAAAGTTTTTTTTAACATTTTCTAAACAAAATATATTTTTGGAGATATTTGACATTTTATTGTGTAGCTACTTTTTTAAATTTCTCTTATTTTTATAAAAAAAACACAACAAATAAAGCAGCAACTAATAACAATGAGTCTAAAATAAACATTAATTAAATCCACAATTGAATACCCTCCCTCTATCGAAAAAAAACATGCCAAAAATACTGTTCTCTTAAATTTGTGCCAACCAAATACACAAAACAAAATAAAAACCAACAAACTAAAGCGAAAATCAGCCAATATTATTGTAGGAGGAGAATGAAACGATGATGACGACGAAATACACAAAATTTTTCGTGTATTTCGTGATGAGGTTTAGTGCGCTGTAGCCGTTTTTGTATTGGCGCAGATTATCACACAAAAGTTATTTTTTTGCTGTTGCTGTTCTTAAATAGCAACAAAACCCAAATACATTGGCGCTCGCACAGCAACAACAAATAAAATCCCCCCACATCATCGTCATCATAATAATAAACCTCCTCCCACTCGTGCCAGAGATACTAACCGGATCCGAGTGAATGAACGAAACGAAAGCAGTGAGTTTAACAAAATTGAGTGGTGGTGTGTGCGAGAGTGTCTGGCTGTAACATGAATGAATGAGTATTTACTTATAAAAATCCAAACAACAACAACAAAAAACACGAATCAGGAAAAAATCACATGGCTCTGCCAAGAATGATACAGTATAACCGAATGAAGCAAGAACAACAACAACACCAATATGAACAAGTGTACATGGTGTTTATCTCAGCTAGCCAACATAACAACACTGCTGCTGCTTGCCTTACTCCCGAGAGAGAGAATGTGTATTCGGTATGCCGACGGTTGCTTAACGGTTTAAAGAGTGTCAGAGTGAGATAAACCCAAACGAAGGAGATGAGAAAATACAACCATTCAACTAAAAGCAAGCCAGACGAACGAACGAAAAAAATAATACACACACAACAACAAAAACAGCAACAACATCAAACACAAGTGTAAGACCAAACTCAGCAAAAACAACAACAAAACAAAACGAGCATGGTAAATAAAAACACAAACAACAACGACATGGTGCTGATGATTGTAACAACAACAATTGTGTATAATAAAAACCTGCTTTGCTTTAGCCCCGCCTTTGCTCGTTTGCGATTGGTTTACACAGAGAGATTTCGTATTATGTCGAGGATGTGAACAAGTATGGGTGTGAGGTTGAGGTTGGGGTTTCATCAAGGAATATATGTGTGTAGTAGGTTACCATCTGGTTTTATGTACCCAGTGATGGCTTTGTTGTGCCATGGCATGAGAGGGTAAAGTTTATCTCTGTATATAGTCAAGGAAAACGAATGCACACACACTCAAACAAACAAATGTATATGGCGTGTTCTGTGTGAGTGGGTGGTACATTCTTTGGACAAATGTAAAAGCTGGAATCTAGGGATTTTGCCAAAAATGTTCATGTTTATTTCTTAAGGGTTTATTTTTTCCCTTTCCCCGATCCCCTCATTCAACCTCATCCGCACCTTAACTGCCGAGGAGGGTGATGGGGGAAACGTTTTCGCGCTCTGTGAGCAACACAATTTTATGGTGTGTGGAATTATACCCTAGTATTTATATTTTGTTGAGAAGGGATGAGTGTTAAAGGCATGTCCCTCTACCATATAGTCCTGCCGCCATGATCCCCTCTGCTGCCGCAACATTTCCTTCACCATTGCTGGCAAATGTTTGTGTTGTCTGTTCGTTGGTACATTCGTTTATTCCACTATTTATTTTGTTTATCATTTTTAAGTGGTTTTTGCAATTTTTATTTTTGGCATTTGGCAATAAGTTTTTCTTACTTATTTTTGTGTTCAGTGGTTTTATTTCCATTTTTTTGCCAACCACAAAATGATGTTGTGATACCAGCGAATATAATACACTCATACAAACACACACCCATACACAGAGTCACATTTATTCTACAACCAAGGACGACAATTCCAACGCCCATTGCGCGCTATACCAAAGTATTCTTATCAAATGTGGTAGAACGAAAGTTTAGCTCATTATGTCGGTATAAAATATGCTTTACTCCTCCAAGCTCATGAAGAACTTTGTAATTAAAAACTTATAAAGATTTATACCTATGTATATATATTTGGCATTTTGCAATAAGTATGAGTATAATTATGAACGTTTTTCTATGGATACATTTGGTAGTGAAGTGGGAGGAAGCGCACAGAATTAATGATGAAAACTTTAATTTTTTGGAAAGTTCTCAAATATTAGGTAATGAATAGTACAGGGTGAATTAAATATTTAAAAACATAAAAAAATTATTAAAAAAATAAAAAATTATAGTTATTTTAATCCTTCAGTCCTTTTTGGGCCACCCTGTATAAATTAAAATGGAATAAAATTGTATATATAAAATAAAGGAGTACAATTATAATAATATTGACTCATTTCGAGTTAACTATTATGAAATTTATAATAAATACCAAAATGCTATAAATCCATACCCAAACAGTATAGCTGCCCTATGTCCTTCACAGCGTTATTAATGTTATAGGAGGTGATGCAAATGTGGTATACCCATTTGTTTTCAGATTGCCAAATTTTTATTTTTTATCCGATTAAATTGAAATTTTGCACTTAACATGCTACATGAGTCGTCTTTCCACGTATCAATTTGAAAATAATATTATTCTAACAATTTAAGAGATATTTGAGAAAATATTTGAAATTCCATTAAAAGTGATTTTAAAAAAAGTGTAGGTAATGTGGTATACCACATGATGTTAATGTGGTATAGTATAATTTTCACTTCCAATTGATATCTTATATAATTTATTGTTTTTAGTGAATGCGAATTAGCTCGAGATTTATGTCTGTTAAGATTTTTAACGGATACGTTGAGTGGAACTTTAATTTTTATTATATAATAATGTCTACACATGGCAATATTTAATTTTTGTACGGAGAAGTAGTTAAGATCCCATAACCTTTGTTTTTCATCCTTATGATGCATGGTAGGCGCTCGTAGAGGACAAATGTTTCAAATAGTAATGAAAATTAGTCTTGTGCTGGCTTTTTTTCATACAGACTCCAGGTATACCACATTACCTGCACTTGCATTCACTGAATAATTGTCTAGTTTTTTTCCTAAATTGGTAAATATGTGTTGCAATCGCGCATATTATTTGATTTTTAGTACTTACTGATTATTTTAATGCTTTCATAATAATGATTAAAATAAAACTGTAAAACAAAAAAATTATTTTTAAACTTCAACCGAAAAAAAGTCAATTTCATGAAAAATTTAATTTTTGCTACTTATTCTCAACGTGAGTTAAATAAATTAAACAGATCATTGCTATCTTATTTTTTGAGAACAGCAAACTATAAAACATGTTTCAGTTATTCTAAAATTTTCAGTTTACAAAAAAAGTGACTATACCACATTACCAACATATACCACATTTGCATCACTTCCTATACTTTTGATGTTAAGTTTACCAAAACGATGATGTTCAAAATTAGCATAAATTCAATTGAAACTAGTAAGGAAAGTTCAAAAGTCGGACAGGGCCGCCTATATGATACCCTTCACCATATTGGGTACATACGCGAGATTATAATGTTAGAAGAGACATAGCATCTTTGGATGACCATTGACATAGAATCGGATAAAAAACAAATATGATCTACATAGATATTTGAACCAATAAAAAACCATACACATGCCATTCTGCAATCTACAAAAAATAGCATATCAATTGCGCAGACTTTAAATTTTGTGTAACATTTGTATGAAATCCGACAACATTTTTTATGATATATATGTATTCCTGAACCAATTTCAACAAAACTTCACACACATCAAACTGGACTTAATTCCGTATGCTGTGCATAATATTGTCTCAATCGGACACATAGTGGCAGTTTGGTGCATCATTATATCTAAATCTGGACCGATTTAAACAAAAAACATCATAGATGTCAAACTGGACTGAATTCAGTACGCTGTACATAATTTTGTCCAAATCAGACCAATATCAGGATTTTGGTGCAACATTTACATAAAATCGGACGAAACTATATATGGGAGCTATATCTAAATCTGAACCGATTCCAAAAAAAAAAAACTTAGCATACATCAATTTGGACCTAATTTTATACTCTGCGCTAAATTTTGTCTTAATCGAGCCAATATTGGGAGTTTGGTGCAACATTTACATACAATCGGACGAAACTATATATCTGAGCCGATTTCAACAAAATGTTGCATATATCAATGTAGATCTAACTCAGTACTGTGTGCAAAATTGTGTCTCAATCGGATCATAATTGCGACTTGTACTGAACTAAATCTGAACCGATTTCATCAAAACTTAACATATATCAATCTAAACCTAATTCAATACTCTGTGTTAAATTTTGTCTTAATCGGAGCAATATTGGGAGTTTGGTGCACAATTTACATAAAATCGGACAAAACTATATATGGAAGCTATATCTAAATCTGACCCAATTTTTTTAAAACTTCAATAGGGTTCATCCTTGGGCCAATTAAGTGACATGTGCCAAATTTCATCCAAATCGGATCATAAATGCGACCTGTACTTTGTACACAAAAATACATGGACGGTTCGAATTTGTTATTAAAAAATGTTTTATGTTAAAAATTGGCGCCCAACGTAAACATTGTGTTATTAAATAAAATTGAAATTCAGTTCTCGCCTTGAAGAATATCAAATCTTTACAATCACCCTCAAAATTGTTGAATTTTGTTTCAATAAAACAATTCTGAAAAGAATATTTAATTAAGAGTATAACATCTTAAATCCCGAATTTTGTGCCTATATATTTGTAATGTATTAAAAGATATCGGTGTCAAATTTTGGGATTTTCGAGTACCAGATGCGAGTTGGAGTTCCTGTGTAAATTTTAAAGAATGTTTTCTTAGGGACTGTCAGGAAAATAGCTTGGATTTTAAAATCATATTTTCTTCGAGTACTATCAGAGAATAGGCGTGAATATTTTATTCAAGGACTATCAGAAAAAATAGGCGTGGATTTTTGTAGCCTTCACTGCACTGTGTTTGTAGCAGGCGAAAGGAAACGGTATGGACACAGGGTTCTTTTGAAAATATGCAAAGAATCACTTTATAAGTCGATTTATTCATGTCCGCCCGTCAGCCTGTCTGTCCATGTTAAATTGTAAACAAAGTACAAGTCGCAATTATGATCGGAATTGAATGAAATTTGTGCATAGGGAAATTGGGAAAATCGGTTCAGATTTAGGTATAGCTAGGCGCTCGTAAAATATGTCTTCGGTCTATTCATCTTTATCTTCGGTGGGAGCATGAGCGCAAATGAGACTGATGTAGAAGAACTTCGCTTTTATACGGATTATAGCAATTCTCTCATCTACTGGCGTGAATCTGGAGAAAAGGTCTTTTATTCTCTTGTTAAGCAGTAATCCGCAGCCAAATTCATGTCTCGTTTCATGGCAGCTATAATACAGAGCGTAATCGTCTGATT
>NW_026880594.1:0-32311 GCF_032173495.1 Musca vetustissima
TTGAAAAGTGTGTTTTGATAACCTCAACAATCATATATAGAAAACCAGTAAGGAAAGTAGTAAAGTCGGACGGGGCCGACTATATGATACCCTTCACCACTATGGGTATATGAAACAGGACTATCGGGCGGAAATATATATGGAAGCTCTATCCAAATATTAAGCGATTTCAAACAAACTTGTCGCAGGTTAGGTTATACTAATTTCAGAACGTTTTGTTCCTATTAGCCTATTGATTCCTTGGTGCGTCAATTACTTAAAATCAATCTATAATAAAAGGGAGCTATATCTAAATCTGGACCGATTTCCACGAAACTTGGCAGACATCATTCTAGGCTCAATTCAGTACGTTATGCCAAATTTCGTGCAAATCGAAGGATATATAGGGACTTTGGTGGACCATTTACCTAAAATCGGACGAAACTATATATGGGAGCTATATCTAAATCTTGACCGATTTTCACGAAACTTGGCAGACATCATTCTAGGCTCAATTCAGTACGTTATGCCAAATTTCGTGCAAATCGAAAGATATATAGGGACTTTGAGGCACCATTTACATGAAATGGGACGAAACTATATATGGGAGCTATATCTAAATCAGGACCGATTTTCACGAAACTTGGCAGACATCATTCTAGGCTCAATTCAGTACGTTATGCCAAATTTCGTGCAAATCGAAGGATATATAGGGACTTTGGTGGACCATTTACCTAAAATCGGACGAAACTATATATGGGAGCTATATCTAAATCTTGACCGATTTTCACGAAACTTGGCAGACATCATTCTAGGCTCAATTCAGTACGTTATGCCAAATTTCGTGCAAATCGAAAGATATATAGGGACTTTGAGGCACCATTTACATGAAATGGGACGAAACTATATATGGGAGCTATATCTAAATCAGGACCGATTTTCACGAAACTTGGCAGACATCATTCTAGGCTCAATTCAGTACGTTATGCCAAATTTCGTGCAAATCGAAAGATATATAGGGACTTTGAGGCACCATTTACATGAAATGGGACGAAACTATATATGGGAGCTATATCTAAATCAGGACCGATTTTCACGAAACTTGGCAGACATCATTCTAGGCTCAATTCAGTACGTTATGCCAAATTTCGTGCAAATCGAAAGATATATAGGGACTTTTGTGCATCATTTACATGAAATCGGACGAAACTATATATGGGAGCTATATCTAAATCTGGACCGATTTTCACGAAACTTGGCAGACATCATTCTAGGCCTAAATGATTAGGCTGTACTAAATTTCGTGCAAATCGAAAGATATATAGGGACCGTTTACATGAAATCGGTTAAATATATATATGGGAGCTATATCTAAATCTGAACCGATTTTTCCCAACTTCAATAGGGTTCGTCCTTGGGCCGAATAAGTGACTTGTGCCAAATTGCATCCAAATCGGATCATAAATGCGACCTGTACTTTGTTTACAATTTAACATGGACAGACGGACGGACGGACAGACGGACATGCGTAAATCGACTCAGAAAGTGAATCTATGCATATTCTCAAAAGGAACCATGGGTCTATCTGGATTATTTTTGCCTGTTACAAACATATGCACAAAGACATATTACCCTGTACCACAGTGTGGTGAAGGGTATAATGAAGTAACGTCGGCTTCCTACATTGACCTGCATTGAACATTATCTGACAGTACTGGTAAATCAAATCATGGACCTATATTGTACTTGTTCTGCAAATGAGTTTTTCATCCTCCAATAGCTTGGATTTACTATCCTTAATTCTCTGCGAAACAACAGACAAATTACAGTTTGGAAAATTTGGCTAAAACTTCGAGAACCGGGGATGTCAAGTTATCGCTTCCACGGTTTTGAAAATTATCAAAAATACCCAAAATCGGCGGAGCCCTCATATAGAGGGCTATATCAAAACATGAATCTACCATGAGGATATTTTTTTCTCAGAGAAATTGAAATTCCAAATTACTGACAGAAAAATTATAGTTTGAAAAAAGTCTAGGACCTTAAAAATACCTAAAAAATTGTTGCGTTCTTTATAGGGCCTAGCACCTAGGAGCATAAAAATATCTAAAATCGATGATATATCTTATATAAGGCTTATGTAATAAAACATGCACATACATATTTTAACCATCAAATTATAGGTACACGAGTTGAGAATGCGCTCCATATTCAATAGGACGGGACCTTTATATGGAGTCTACATCAAAAATGGATCTATATCTCTTCCCAATAGCTCGTACTACCAAATTACAGACATTTTGATCTGGAAAATGGCTATGTCGAAATATGAACCCATCATGAACCTGGAATACCAAATTATTAGAAAATGCGGCTAATACCTTCAAAATACGGAAAATGAGGAGGATTCCTATTTGATATGCATGTACCTACATCGAAACATGTCTGTAATTAAGTTTTTAATCCTGCACGAAGCGAGAATAAGAAGTTACAGCTACTTTGGTGTGAAAATTATCGGCAAATATAGCATTTTTTTATTACAAGAATCGGTAATCACAAAACCAGTGAACAGAGCAGTATAGTCGGACGACGCTGAACATATGATACCCAACACGACTACCACGAAAATCTAACTTTATGCGTTTCTATATTCTGAGCCTGGTTAATATTTCACGATATTTGCACCCTCTTGACCGAGTGTAGATTAACCATGGTTAGTAAGTGGAGCTTACTAACCATGGCATATATTCCATATCTTTTTTTTTCGAAGTGAATATTTACGACAAAATTTGATAATTTCAGGTTTTGGATGATTTGACCCTCGTAATATTGATCGATCATCATCTAACAAGCTGTTCTTCGTATCAATTTAAAGGTCAATCACTCCTATTGGATATACTATCAACTTCTCGGATCTATGTCCTTTAGGAGTTTGGTTCATAAATGTCTGGGTCAATTTGACCCGCTAAATATTGACCGCCATCGAATATAAATTTTGTCATTTTCCACACAAAAGTCTGAGTCAATTTGACCCGCTAAATATTAACCGATCATCATAAAAATCTCTAGTAAAATTTCTTGGTGTTCGAGTCATAATTGTGACCTCTAAAGCGATCAGAAATACTTACAAAAATAAAGTGTTTGGCCAATTTTATACCCTAAATATTAACGGATCATTACCAAAAACAATAGGGTCGTCGTTGGCCAGAACCCAAACTACATTCAAAATTTCGACTTAGCTAGACGAGATATGACGATCGGTATTCTTAAAGGACCAATATTACGTAGCGTTACAAATTCATGGGGCTGTACAAAGCTATAATACCCTGACAACCTAGATGTGTAGGGTATAAAAAGAGACGCGACCTTTATATGAGAGGTTTGTCAATGCATGGACCTATATCGAAAAGTTTCAGCCAAAATATTTGTCACCTTGGTAGAATCTGGACTGTCGAATTAATACCACTTTGGTGGGCTATAGCAAAAAAAAAAAAAAAATGTTTCTCTATCTAATAGAACCCTGAATTACAAATTAATGCTTTCAGTTTGTAAGTGCGACTAAAACAAAAATTGGGGCGTATGAGCAATCGGGCTTATACGAACGGATCAATAATTCGTCACCTGTGACGATCTTATAAGCATCTCTTCCTACCACAAATTAATCAATATTGATCCACTTTGATAATAGCCCCTTTATAAGGATACATCATAAATGTCAAGATTTTTTGTGTCATATTTATTAGTCATATTTTTAGGATACATTATCGGATATTTGGGGATTAACCTCATTGGCTCTCATTAGATGTGAGATCTTCCTACCAAAAATTAATCATGGCATAGCCTGCTATGGACTATGTCAAAGCATGGATCTATATAAAAATAGTTCGGCAACAATGTGTCTACTATAACCCTTAATGACAAATAAATGTCCTTTAAGTTGGAAGGTGCGACTAAAACCATCAAAACATCGAAATTGGGGCGTATGAGCAATCAGGCTCATACGTACGGATCAATAATTCGTCATCTATGACGATCTCATTAACATCTCCTCCTAACAAAAATCCACTTTTTACGGTAGCCCCTCTATAAATGCCAAGATTCTATTGGTTCACTTTTTGGGATAGCCTCCATATTACTTTATTGGATATTTTGGGGATTAACCCGATTGGCTCTCAAAAATTTACCATAACATAGCCCGTCATGGACTATGTCAAAACATGGACCTATATCAAAATTGTACTGCAACAAAGTTTCTTAATATAATAGAACTCTTAAAGACAAATTAATGTCTAATCCAAAGTCCTTATATATGTTTCGATTTGCACGAAATTTGGCACAGCGTACTGAAAAAAATCTAAAATTATGTGTGATAATTTTCAGATATAGCACCCATATATATATTTTCGTCCGATTTTATGTAAATGATTCACCAAAATCCCTACATGTCTTTCGATTTGCACTAAATTTGGCATAGCGTACTGAATTGAGTCTAGAATGGCGTATGTCATTTCGAGAAAATCGAGTCAGATTTAGATATAGCTCCCATATAGAATTTCGTTCGATTTTAGGTAAATGGTGCACCAAACTCGTAATGTTTGTCCGATTGACAACGTATCAAATTGAGACTAGAATGGCGTTATTGCGTTTTGTTGAAATTGGTGCAGATACAGATATAGCTTCCGTATATATTTCGAACGGGTGCCTGATTGAGATTAAATTTTGAAGAGTGCCGCATACCGAATTGCGTGTATCACGTGTGCTTATAGCACATAAATTTGTTCTATTGTACGCAAACGATTCTGAATCTGCCCGAATGAAATGAAACTTATAATAGGTTTCACAATATATGTACGGATTGATGTTAGTCCGTTCACATATAGATAAAGATCACATATTTAAGTTCGTTCTATTTCATGTCAATGTGCCTTCGAAAGGCGACGTCTATGATTATATATATGTAGAATATACCAAAGTGGTGAAGGGTATAGTCGGCCCAGTCCGACTTTACTACTTTCCTTACTGTTTTTATACCCTTCACCACACTGTCGCACAGGTTGTTATGTCTTTGTGCATATGATTGTGACAGGCAAAAGGAATCGAGATAGACCTATGGTTCCTTTTGTGAATGGGCATAGAATCACTTTCTGAGTCGATGTACATATGTGCGCCTGTCCGTCCGTCCATTTATTATCTGATTTGTATGTCATTTGGAACAAAACTCACAATATTTGTCCGATTTGGACAACATTTTTTACATCGCACTGAATCAGGTCCATACTTATGTATGCGAAGTTTTCTTGGAAATGGTTCAGATTAAGATATAGCTCCAATATATAGTTTCGTCCGATTTTATGTGAATGATGCACCAAACTCCCAATGTTTGTCCGATTGAGCAAAATTTTGCATAGCGAATGCAATAGAGGAAAAAATTATATGTGATAAGTTTTGCTGAAATCGGTTCAGATTTTGAAATTGGTCTTATATATATTTTCGTTCTATTTTATGTAAAAGGTGCACCGATGGGCCTATTTGGCTGAGGGTATTAAATTGAATATAGAGTGATAACAAAAAACAAATGGTGTATGCAACGGTTGCTCAATTAGATCCATGTGTTTATATATAGTTTTACCCGCTTTCATACAAATGGTACACCAAGGAATCCAAGTCTGCCCGTTTGACATGCAATTCTTCATTGATTTCAGAATGGTATGTGTACCATTTCAGAATGGTATGTGTATGGAGTTTTTTTTTTCAATTGGTTCAAATATCTATCTAAATTCCACATTTAATTTCGCCCGATTCCATCTCAATGGTCCTCCAAAGATTCTATGTCTGTTCTCTCTACAGGATATTGTAGATATTAACATCTCTTGTATGTACCCAAGGTGGTGAGGGTATCGTATAGTCGTCCCCGTCCGATTTTTGAACTTTCCTTACTGGCTTTTTGTTAGTAGGCATTTTTAAATGTTACAGACCAAAGGGATGTAATTTGTTATTTCCTGTTCTCGGAGGATAAAAATCCTTTTAGAAGAAAATTTGACTCATACAACAGTCCCTCCCATTTTATGTATTTTAAATAAAAATGTCTATAATTTGATTATAAAAAATGCAAAATACTCCATCTTGATTATCAAGGTTATAAAAAACGGTGAACTTAACGGTGAAGCGATGACGTCTCACAACTATATATGTGTATAGGTTGTGGGTATGGTTCTAATATCCACAAATGTCCTTTCGTTTTCCCAGATCACTAAGGGTGTCACAGTTCTATCGAATCATTTCAATATCATCAATGAATTTTATGTTTCTATACATATATCTATTCTACCTCTTCCATAAGTTTCCAAATTATTTACAAAAATATATACACATTTGCTTTGGAACCACCAAGAAGGACAACTGACTGTATTTGAATTGAACACTTTGTTTTCATTTACCAACAAAAACTGAAGACAAAAAAAATTAAAAAAAGAAATATATGTATATATTTTTTACAAAAATAATATTTTTTTTATATATATTTGTGGTGGATTGCATGAAAAATTTGATTACGTTACTACAACAAAACAGCTCATAAATATGTAACATTTACAAAAACAAAAATACATTTTCTTTCAGGCTTATTTAACAGCTATTTGAACAATTGTCATAATTATGAGCCATTCCCTTCTGTTTTCTTAATTTTCAAATAATCATTTCTTTTTTTTGTTTCTTCAAATTAGGGTTTCTTTTTGTTGTTGTTGTTTCAAATTTCAATTTGCTCTATTTGCATTAAAGTGTCGCATGGGCAGTGGTGGAGGTGGCGGGGATGAGACAGGTTGTGGTTGTGGTGGTGGTGGTGTCGATGGCATTTGTGAATTGGGTGGTGATGATTTCGAGGATTTTTTACAGGGAATCAATGGCAATGTGTCGCTAGATAGCATATGGTGGTGGTGGTGGTATTGGTGATTGGAAGAGGTGGTGGTGGTGGTATTGTTGTTGTTATTATTGTTATTAAGAAGAAGATGCATTTGCGGATGTTGCTGCTGAATTTGTTGTTGTTGCGAAACAATGCCAGAATTGGTGTTTTGGTAAGCGTTTAGTACCCACCTTGAATGTGGAAACTGCATTGAGGGCGCATTGAACATCGGCGTCGGTGTGTGTGGCGGCTGCAGTGATTGCGCAGCAGCCGTATCTGGATGTAAGAAATTTTTACGCTGCTCTACACGTTCCTGATGTTGGCTCAAACATCTTGTTATTATCTCGGGTAAACTTTCCATGTGATCCTGTGATTTTGTTGTGGAGTGTGTGGAGGGCGAGAGAGAGAGAGAGAGAGAGAGAGAGAGAGAGAGAAAGATAAAACATTGTTAGCATATTTTTGGTATGTTCTAAAATGTTGTCTGTTAAAAATCATGAACACAGTACTTGTAAGGCTTGTAATTTATCCTCAAGATTGGTCAAACGTTCTTCAATGGCATCCTGTCGACTGGACATATCCGATATTATTTCATATACTGTGTTTTGAGTCTAAAAAGATGGGACATTATAAGAGTAGTTTTGGTTTATAAAAAATAATAGACAAAATATTAATTACAATGAATATTCATATACCACAATTTGTTTATAATTAATATTTAATTAGAAACGTATAAAGAAAACTTTCCCATGCACTATCATAAATAACTACGTAAAGGCTATCAGCTCCTCTGTGTCATCCAGTGAGAACACCTGGATATCAGCTGCCTTTCAAGTTTGTTGAAAAAATCCATTATTGACTTCCATTATGAAAACTTAAAAAAATGTCTATATTTTTGATATTAGACTTCAGAAAAAACAGCTGACTTTCTCTTGTTCTATGACCTTATTAATAGATCTTGCTACTTTTATGGAGATAATGTATTCCCTCTTCAGCTCATGGCGATCAGTATGTCTAGGTGGCATAACCTGAAGTGACTCATGAAGAGATCGTTTTTGCAGAAAGGGATATGTCAAAACATATTGAATATTTAAACATGGCGTTTTTATTCTACAGGAATGCTAAATTTCAGTAATTTCTGTTTGAAAATGTCAGTGGCCTGGAAATGACCGAAGACATTCACTTTTATATGAGGGCAATATACATTGTACCTATATTTCAAATTTTTTTGTGGCCATTAAAATACCTACAATATGTCATGAACATTTTTATATCCTCCACAACAGTGTGGAGGTAATATTATGTTTGTCTTCCGTTTGTAACTCATCGAACAGGCAGGTCAAGTTCGAAGATGGGCTATATCGGTTCACGTTTAGGCATAGACCCCATATAAGGCTATCCCACGAAAAATTCGGAATTTTGGGGTTTGTTGAGTCCGTTTTTCAACTTAAAAGAATGGAATTCTAAGACAATTTAGCAGTCTGTTGTAATCATTCTACCTTCGGTGGATATCGAGAAAAACCCTAGAACGTTAGGTTTGAGGTCCGTATTTAGGTCTATCCCTTAAATAATAATACCTATCGATTTAATACTTAGGCTAAAGGATGGTATTGTGTTACAAAACGAAAATGTTAGGTTCGAAATTAAAATGTTCAATAATTCCAATTACCCTCACATATAACTTTGCCCTGCAAAGGATGTTATAACTCGCATCAATTATATTAATAAATAATAATAATAACAAAATAATACAAATGTTTACATCGGAACTATTAACCACACTTTCCAAGGTCATTCACTTTAGTAGAGTTCTTGAACTTTAATTTTTAAGTAAATTTCAGTATAACTATGGTGAAGGGTATCCAAAGTTCGGCTCAGCCGAACTTAACATTTTTCAATTGTTTAAATCCACGCATCCATTGTAAACCCGTAAGGAAAATTCAAAAATTGGGACGGGGCCGACTATATGATACCCTTCACTACTATGGGTACATACAAGGGGCGCTAATATATACAGTATCCTGTAGATAGAACATACATATCAGCTTTAGAGGACCTTGGAAATGGAATCGGGCGGAATTAAATATGTCAAACGGGGAGGCTTGAATTCTTTGGTGTACCATTTGTATAAAACCAAGCAAAATTGTGTATTTATGTAAATCTAGACATAATTAAGCAACGGTGACATATTTGGTATGCTGTAGTACAAAGAGCCGTCCACAATTTTATCTCGTGTATATGAAACAGACGTGGCTCCATCTAGACTCAATTCAGTCTGCTATACCCAATTTCGTGCAAATCGAAAGATATGTAGGGACTTTGGTGCACCATTTACATAAAATCGGACGAAACTATATATGGGAGCTATATCTAAATTTGAACCGATTTTCACGAAACTCAGCACACATCATTCTACACTTAATTCAGTACGATATGCCAAATTTTGTGCAAATCGGAAGATATATAGGGATTTTGGTGCATTATTTACATTAAATCGAACGAAAATATATATGGGAGCTATATCTAAATCTGGACTGATTTTCAGGAAACTTAACACACATCATTCTAGACATAATTTATTACGCTATGCTAAATTTCGTGCAAATCGAAAGATATATAGGGACTTTGGTACACCATTTACATTAAATCGGACGAAAATATATATGGGAGCTATATCTAAATCTGGACCGATTTTCACGAAACTTTGCACACATCATTCTAGACCTAATTCATAATGCTGCGCCAAATTTCGTGCAAATCGAAAGATATATAGGGAATTTGGTATACCATTTACCTTAAATCGGACGAAAATATATATGGGAGCTATATCTAAATCTGAACCGATTTTCCCCAATTTCAATAGGGTTCGTCCATGGGCCAAATAAGTGAGCTGTACCAAATTTCATCCAAATCAGATTATAAATGCGAACTGTACTTTGTTTACAATTTAACACCAACAGACGGACATATGGACGGACGTGCGGACGTACATGTATAAATCGACTCAGAAATTGATTCTATGCATATTCTCAAAAGGAACCATGTGCCTATCTCGTTTCCTTTTACCTGTTACAAACATATACACAAAGTCATAATACCCAGTACCTCAGTGTGGTGAAGGGTATAAAAATATATAGGAGTTATATCGAAACTTTACACATATCATCCTAGACCTCATTAATTACGCTATGACAAATTTCGTGCAAATCGAAAGATATTCATTGCCTTTGGTGTACCATTTACATTTAATCGTAGAGAAATGTATATGGAAGCTATATATAAATCTGGAACGATTTTAAGGAAACTTAACACACATCATTCTAGACCTAATTCATTACGCTATGCCAAATTTCGTCCAAATCGAAAGATATACAGGGACTTTGGTGACTATTTACATTAAATCGGACGAAAATATATATGGAAGCTATATCTAAATCTGGACCAATTTTCAGGAAACTTGACACACATCATTGTAGACCTAATTCATTACGCTATGCTAAATTTCGTGCAAATCGAAAGATATCCTTTTGCCTGTTACAAACATATTCACAAAGACATAATACCCTGTACCACAGTGTGGTGAAGGGTATTTCTATACGAAGGAGTTGCCAGATCGAAACAAAATGTAACATGTGTTCATACCAGAGATGAAAGTTTCCAAAACACTTAACTATTTCTGGGCTAGGCTAAGAACTTTCCGATCCGCCCTCGTACCTAATTCAGTACACTGGTGCACCATATACATAAAATCGGACGGAAATATGTTTGGGAGCTATACTAAATCTGAACCGATTTCATTAAAACTTCGCATACATCAAACAGTAGCTAATTTAGGGAGTCGGGTGTACCTTTTACATAAAATCTGACGAACGTATATATGGGAGCTATATAAAAATCTGAATCGTTAAAAAAAAACTTCGCATACATCAAACTGTACCATTGTCTTAATCGGACAAACATTGGTGGTTTGATGCACCATTTTGATATAATCGGATGAATATATATATATATATAGATATATATATGAGCTATATCTAAACCTCAACCGATTTCAATAGGGTTCGTCTTTGCGCCAATAAGAGACCCATGCCAAATTTCATTCAATGCGGATCATACATGCGACCTGTACCTTGTTTACAATTTAACATGGACAGACGGACGGACATGCATATATCGACTTAGAAAGTGATTCTATGCATATTTCAAAAGGAACCATGAGTCTATTTCGTTTTCTTTTCGGAGGGAACATTCCAGATATAGCCGTGGATTTTTGTTGGATATTTTGAAACAATATTCAATATATTTTTTCTGAGAATATATACCGTATAAAGGCGTTGTTTTTTCAGCAATATATTTGTTTTAGGGGACCACCCCATTCTCGGTTTTAAAAAAAATTAATTTAGTATTTTAATTTAATTCGAACTTAGAAATGCATTGTGCTAGCACCAAGTGGTGGTATGAGGGCTTCTCAAACTTTAGACGTGTTTTTCTCCTTTAAGGATTTGTCCAACTGCAGATCTAAATTTGTAAGTGCATTTCTTAGGAACTCGCGAAATAAAAGGATTATATAAACATATATATATATATATATTTTAAGGAACTCGATCAACTATAAATATGGAGTTTTTGAAGTGTATTTTTTAAGAATATTTTTGGAGAACTGTTGGGCGGGTATCGCATGGATTTTCCGAGGGATGGAGTATATAATATTGGTTATTTTGCTAATATGACTTGACTATAGGCATGGAATTGTTCAAAAGTATTTACAGGATAAATCCTCCCAAGCTATATACATAATATATTTTTTAGTAAAATTTTTATACCCTAGACCCACCTTTAAGTATATCGATCGTCATATCTAGACTAGCTGAGTCGATCTAGAAATGTGTGTCCGTCCGTCTGTCCATTATATTTTGTAAACACGATACAGGCCACAGTTATGGACCAATCTTCACGAAATTTTGCATGAAGGATGGGTTCTGGCTAATCAAGACCCCTATTGTTTTTGGAAAAGATCGGTTAATATTTAGGGGATGAAATGGACCAAAAAATTTATGTTTTCTGTTTTTCCTGTCGCTCCAGAGGCCGCAATTATGGCCCGAACATCGTGAAATTTTACACGGAGTAGGTGATCGGGCCAAAGAATGAGCATGTCTGTTTTGATAAAGATCGGTCAATATTTAGCGGGTCAAATGGACCCTGACTTTTGTGTGAAAAATTACAAACTTTGTATTCTATGGCGTATATATTAACTCTCGAGGGACATAAACCCGAGAAGTTGATAGTATATTAAGAGGAGTGGTTGACCTTTAAATTGTTACCAATTATATGGGATTAAAGGATAATATGGGGTTAAAGGATTGAATACCAATTAATGTTATAGTATATTCAAGAGGAGTGGTTGACCTTTAAATTGTTACCAATTATTCAGATATTATTTAGTAACCCAATATCACACTAGAGGGCGGAAATATAGCTCTGATCGCTTTGAAATTTTCCATGAGGATCCATGTATGGTCAAGGACAACGCCTATAATTTTCGTTGATGATCAGATAATAATTTTGGGATGAACTGGACCGAGAACTTAATTTTTTGTATTATTTCGAGTAGATCTATAGGCCACAATTGAAAGCCTAACATCGCAAGACAACCCACGGCGAAGGGAATATGGCCCAGAAATTAGAAGGGTTGTTCTGAATATTAGTAATATTGGTTGACCTCTAATCGGTCAAAAGTGTGGAAATATATCGAAATATTGCCCATGCTCAGAATATAGAACCACAGAAAGTTAGATTTTCGTGGAAGTTGGAATAGGGTATCATATGGTCGGCCCCGTCCGACTATACTGCTCCGCTCACTGGTTTAAAAATATTTTTGGTCGAGGTTTGGTTTGGGTTTTTTATGAATATCTTTTGAGGGATTCGCCTAAGTATAGGGTGCTTAGGAGGATGTTTAGTGGAAAATTTTCGGAAACCTATAACAAATTGTGGTATAGTTTATATAAAAAAAAATAAACATTTTCGAACTTACCTTGGCCATATCGGTTATTGTATTGGCATTATCCATGAGTTTGCGTTGATCCATTTTAACTTTACGTAACCTATATATTTTCGTTTTCGATTTTTTGGTTTCGAAAGTTCGGAATTGTTTTGTTGTTGTTGTTTTGGAGAATTATATAGTAGTTCAAAAGGAAAAAAATCCAGAAATTTGGAAAGAAAAGATACCAAAATAATACGAAAAAAATAAACGGAAAAAAGAAGCCATTATGAATAATAAATTTAAGATGGTCATAGATTAAGATGTTAGTAGAGTTGTGTACTTTTACGTTTTGTTGTTGTTTTTTTTTAATTTCTACATAATACTGTAGTAGCAATAGCGGTTATTTTGTTTTTGGTTATTATTATTTTTTTTTGGGTTGAAAAATACTTTGCGATGGAAATATTAAATTTCGTCGTTAAGATTGCAGAAATATCGTATCTCAAAATGAACCTAATGAAAAAAAAAACACAAACAGACAGCAGATAATTGCGACAGATGGGCCTTAGTTTAATTTTTTTTTTGGTTAAGAGTGTTAAACAGCAATTGAGAGTGAAAGAGAGGGAGAGAGTGAAAGTGATTTGGTGAGTGCCTTAGGTTTGGAAACAGAGTGCCAAATAGTTTTGCTTAGAATTGGGTTAAGTTTTATTTTGAAGGTTTGGATGAGGGGTTTCTTGTGTTGTGGTTTAAAGGGGGGTAGTTGGGGTCCTAAGTTTCCCTATCTCGAGTTTATTTGGTTTGAGTGAGCTTTGCGTCCCTACCTAGAGTTTAGTTTCTGCAATCTTAACTGTAACGAAATCTCTTTGAGAAACTAATATTCAAAGTGAAAATTGGAGTTTACATTCATGTGTAAGTCCACCACTAGTTAACGTATAAAACATTGATTGATCCGGGATCTGTGATAGTTCCACAGATCTCTGGCTAAGTTTTTGCTTTGGTTTGGTTTTTGTTTTAGAGCGACAGATAGAGAGAGAGAAGGGGGAGGAGGAGGAGGAGTGGGGTTAAAGGATTTGTGTGTGTGAGAGATAGATAGAGAGCAAAGAGTAGAGGGAAATGGAAAGTTAGAGAGTAAGAGTGATATGGGATTTAGCAATAGAGACATAGACTGAGAGTTTGAGAGAGAGAAATTTGTTGCATGTTTACAGAGATAGATTGAGAGAGAGAGAGAGAGAAAAAAAAGAGACACATAGATATTGCATGTGAGTTAAAGTGAAAAGAGATTATTTTCTTTTGGGCTAGTGAGGGATTAAACTGTTCGGTTTTCATTTTCTTCATTTTTTTGGGTGTGAGGGATCCATTTGGAAAAAAATCGGTGCTGGAAAATAGTATTAGGGCATGACCTTTTCCTTGAAGTTATTTTGAGATACGAATTTCTAAAAAATTAACGACTCTTCTTGTCTTTGCTTTTCATTGTGTTTGTTGCCTTAAAGAATAATGATTTTGTTAGTAGTTTTATTTTTTTTTTTGATTTTTTGTTTTGGTTAATTTTGGGGGGTATTCAACACAAATTTATTTGTAAATTTGGCTTTACAACCGAATTACAGGCTAGTAAAACGAGTTCTCAAACAAAAAATGTAACTGTGGCTGTTAGTCAAAAATATTACAACAACAACATCATCGACAGGATTTTGTGGAGAAAATCCTGTGGACTAACAGCAAACACTTACATTTACTAAAATATTAACTTAAAATAGGGAGAGAGAGAGTGAAAAAAAGCTCTACCCAAACACTTGTCACAAGAAGTGTTTGTAGACAAATTTTTTGTTTTTTTTTTTTTTGGTTATTTTTGCCAGGCAGACAGGACAATCAGAGTCGGTCAGTTTTAAGAATATGGGTGTGGGGGAACCCTTAAACAAAATTGCAGGTCAATAAACACTGGTGCTTGAAACCGAGACAGTAAAGTGGCTTTTCTGGACGTAACAAGGTCAGGACAATACACACATATGAATATAAATGCAGACGTCTCACGCACACACACACACATACAGACATATCGCCATTGACAACGACAGACAGACAGGCACACGCACACACACACAAACATTGTCCATAGAGTAGTGTGTTGATACTTGGCCATGAATTTTGTTGGCCTGTCATTCTGATATGTTGTGGTGAGAACCAATGGCTTAATCGCAACAAAAATGAAAACAATGGTCTTGACTCAATGTCAGATCTCAATCCTCACAAGCTCAAGCATTTGCTACCAACTCTGTTGTTAAACAGTTGGTTGGATGGTTAGTTTTTTTTTTGGCTGGCTGTTAGACAGACTGATTAGCTTCTTTTAGCCATTAAAGGAATAGCACATTTCTCTGGCATTTTGCATTGCGATATGAATTTTTTGTTGTTGTGAAGTTTGTTAGTAAAAGTCTTTAATTGCTCTATTCTTTTTTTATGGATGGGATCATTGCTGGTTGGTTGGTAGGTAGTTTTTTTTTTGCTGTTTAGTTTGGTTTATTGTTTGATTTTTGTTGGTTGGTTGGTTTTGGTTTGGTTGATGAATACTCACGCATAAATTGCTAGAAGGAACTTTCTTTGGTGGGTTCTTACACGTCCGGGATTAACCCGTTTTACTAGTCTTGTATGTTTGTAAATGAGCCAAGTTTCACGAAGAACATTCGCCGCAGCATTTTTCAGCTAAAAGATACATGTGTAAATTTATAGTAGTAGAATACATACATACGCATATATATTTTTTGGTTTTGTAGGGGTTTTTTTGTTTTATTTTATTTATTTGGTTTTGTAAATGGAGAGCAGGATTTTGTAGTTAAATTGTTTTATTTTAAATTAAGAAAAAATATATATAAATATAGTAATGGAAAAATTGTAGTAAGTTTTGTAAACAACAAAATTGCACAGATAACAGTTAAATAAAAAATTATAAGAAAAAAAAGAAAAGATTTCAATGTTAGTAGTTTGAAAAAAAGTGAAAGAAAGTTAATACAGGTGGAAGCTATTAACGATTTATAGGCTTATGCTACATTTACACTGAATAAATGAAAAACATTTTAGTGTAAATGTACTCTTGTGAAATCATTTAAGCAATCAAAATCGTTGCAGCTTCCAACATAAATCGATTAAGACAGAAGTCAAACATCGATCTATATATCCCTTAATATTGTGCCAGTAGAAGTAAATTTTTACTACGTATTAGAAAATATTGAAAATTAATGAAGGAAACTAAATAAAATATGACCATGAACTATAAATAGCCATAAATATAAATTTTACAAAATTTTTTGGTAAGCATTTATTTTTTTTTTAATTTTTAAACTGCGTTTAGACTACTTAATTCACTCGATTTCAAATGTCAACTCTACTTTTACCCAATTTCAAATGGCAACTCTATCGCATATACGTCACCTTAATCCTGTTCAAAAATCTAATGGATTATATTTGACATATATGTTCTGAAATTGACATTTGAAATCAAGTGGAGTTTGCAAATCTAAACGTACATTACACAGATTTTCTCCACGGAGTGCCAACACGTCGAATTCAATCTTTGTGCATATACACACTAATTTATAAAAATAAAAAGTGTTGCTTAAGAACTAAGTGATACAATATGACTTAACCTGTTTTAAGGTAAGGTTAAATTAGGCAAATATTTGACGAAAAGTCTCAAATATTTCTTTGTCATAATCTGACCACAAAATATTTTCAATGGCAAACACAAAAACAGCTGATTTTGGGCAAACAAAATTATTTGACAGCAAACTAAATTTTGCGTGATTTGCCCGCAATGTGTATATATATATATATTCATCCGGATTCTTGGTCGGTGATATACATGTTTGCAAAAAGTGGTCAATAGCCCCCATTTTAGTTATTTTGAAGACAACTTTTTTTCACCGAATTCCATATAATGGTACCGCTCTAATTTGGACTTTCTGCAGTGTATTCCAATTAATATCGCTGTGATTTAGCATTTCGGATCCCTGGTGAATGATTTGGTACAAGTAATTTCCTACCTTCGCTTCCATTCAAATAGTTAGCATTTCCATTTCTCAATGCATAAATAACTTCCTAGGAGACAAATTTAAATAAGTCCTTCTGTAGAAATCGTTATAAAGTTCAATGAATTGAAGTTTGTTTTGGATCGGTATTTTGTGGATTTCAGAAATATTTTTCTGCCGTCACAAGTCATTTTCGGTATGTTCAGGGTCCTGAATTTTCCAACCTGATTGCATGTAGTTTAGAATTTTAGGTATTATGAATTTCCCCCTTATGGAGATTCCATGGACGTTTCCACGTACGATGTTTATAGATATACCAATATCCTGAAATAAAACAGGAATAGAAAAATAATCGAAGTTGGCCAAAACTTCTCTCAATATTCTCAGGCAAATAAATTTCCACATGTGACCACACGTCAAACATGTTTTCCCATTACGTTATTTGACGCTATTTGCCATCTGTTTGAGCAAACAAAATGTGTCAAATGTTTGAGTGTAATGTGAACACAAAATTAGGAGTGCACAAATTTGACGTTTTTTGGGCAAACAAAATACAATTTAAGAAAAAAATGGAAAAAAGTCCGTCACTAAAAGAAAAATCTGCTCTGAAAAGGAATCTTCTGGTGTGATGCCAAATGTCCGAACCTTGACACGGTTGAATATAATTCGTAGATGCAATTTCGCAACAATAATCGACATAAATACAACTTATCAAGTGAAGAAATTTATAAGCCACATTACCCAATATGCCTCATAAGTCGCTTAACCAACGGCGAAACGCGTCGCATAGTGGTGGGAATGTAGTATCTCTCTGCCTTTCCTTTTCATTGCAACTCTGATCATGTAGCTCATCTCGAAAGAGAAATTAAATAAAAAAGATTTACATGAATAATCCTTCGCCCTAAAAAGGTATAAAAACAAAAATCAAAAAATTCAGCTAGGACCGGCGCCTTAGCGTTCAAAGCCACCTCCTTATCTTCCTAAAGTTGCACAATATACAGTTGCATACCATTGAAGAAAAATATTGTAGTCTGTATGAAAAAAAGTCCGTTACTACAAGAAAAATCTGCTCTGAAAAGGAATCTTCTGGTGTGATGCCAAATGTCCTAACCTTGACACGGTTGAATTTAATTCGTAGATGCAATTTCGCTACAATAGTCGACATAAATACAACTTATCATGTAAAGACATTTGTAAGCCACATTACCCAATATGCCTGATAAGCCGCTTAACCAACGGCGAAACGCGTCGCATAGTGATGGGAATGTAGTATCTATCTGGCTTTACTTTTCATTGCAACTCCGATCATGTAGCTCATCTCGAAAGAGATATTAACAAAATAAAAGACATTTGAGTCAAACATTTACCAACAGTACATATGCAAACTGCTATGATTTTGTTGGACACATGTATGCATCCGTTGGGAGAGTAATTTTAGACTAATTTGTAAAAAAGAGGAGAGAGAGAGTGTGCGTGAACACATTTGCAATAACATACAGGGTGAGATGAAAAAACTTCAAACAACTTGAGACTGCTGCCATTTCTAAGCCACTCGTCCGATAGCTGTTAAAATTATACCAGTGACCTCTTTATATTGTTTACAAACGCACGTTTGCTCTTTGGTGATAATTATCCAGAAAAAAGTTATTTGAGATGGAATTCAAGCGTCATAGTGTGATTTCTTTTTATTTGGCTGGAAAATCAGAAGTGACAATCGTTAGATGCATATCGCAATATTCTATTGGCAAATATTGAAAAATCGCTCTCCCCTCGTATTAATCGATCCTGGCATCAGAATAAATGCCGAATATTATCGCGAAAATATTCTGGAGTTTGTATTAAAGCCTTATGCACGCAAACATTTTGACCGCAGACCCTGGGCTCAGCGCCATCGCACTCAGCACGCTCCACCCAAGAATGGTTACCTATCCAGCGCACAATGGCCACCAAAATCTCCGGATACTAATCCGTTGGACTAGTGTGTCTGGAGTATTTTGGAAAGCAAGATTGGCAAGTCACCAACATTGAAAAACAAATTAAATTATGGCTTTTGACTTTGTAGCATTTTTTTATCGCACCCTGCATGGATTGGACACACACATTTCTTTATCTTACAGGTGGTAAGCAAACACGCTACACACGCTTATCAGTAAGCGTTACTTTCCGTAATCTCACCCAAACATACCACATGTGGCAATTGAAAAAATCCTGTCTTATTCTAGTGTACGAACATTTAACAAGAATAATCTCTTATCTCAAGTGGACTGTATGCGAAAGTGTATCCATGTTTAACTAAATATGCTCTCGTAAACACTAGAGTTTGGCAATCTAGTTCACTTAGCGGATCGATCTTTCTCGTTCCTTTTTGAAAAAGGAACTAGTTCCTTAATGTAGTTCCTTTTCTCCATACAGTTCATTTGCTCCATATAGTTCCGACTCCTACATATGTAGTTCCTTTGAATCTCTCTCTATCATCGTTCTTTTTGTTTTTTTTCGCTCACATAGTTCCGTGAACAAGATCAGAAAAAAAGTGAAAAAAGAACGAGATCAAAAAAGGAACTATATTAATTAAAGAGCTGGAACTAGTTCCGATCGTTCCTTTCTCGGAATAGTTCCAATGAACTAGTTCATTCCGGAACTACCCAACTCTAGTTAACACAATATAATTTCAAATACAACACTGCTTTTGCACCAGTAAGCGCAACACTTCTATATTTGAAAGTTAATTTACATATACCATATACAATCAAGTCGATTGACTAAATCCTGAATTGCACATTAAAAGGTTATTTACATCTGATTCGAGATCAATTCAAATGTCAGTCAGCTGATTCTTGTTTACATATCCACACATGTAAAATTGTTTATAAAAAGGAAATAATTATTACTTTTTTTAATATTTGAGACAAATTATGAAAGCAGTGAAAAGTGTGTGTATACGTATACAAAGAAAAGCCAACTTTATTTATGTAATTTTAATAATAGTCTAAACAGCTAGGATTTCGTACCTTAATTTACAAATTAGGTCGGTTAAGAAGGCATAGTCTAAAGGCGCCTTAACTTTTCAAAACCAACTTGCAATTTTTGGGACTCTATCAAAGAGAATGCTTTCTTTTCGTAGAAACTCAGTGTTACATTTCGTTAGAGTTTTAATTAAGACCCTGATTTTTTGGAAATATGTATATTCATATGTACGAACGTATTTTTCATTTCGACTATCACTTCATCCTCTTACAATTTATTTGTAACTTTTTCCATTGAAACCAAAAGCATGTAAATACAACTGAAAAACTATTAATGAACATTTGTGGCATTAAATCTAACCAAAAGCACAATTTGTTGTTGTTTTTGGTAAAACAATCAATTAAATATCACAAAAAAAGGAATATAAAAACAAAACAACAATATTCCCATGGTACATAATGAACTACTGCTTCTCTCTATAGCCTTGGCTGTACGTAAATCAAATTGTTACGGACCATTGCAGATGAACGTTGTTTTATTTTATGCCTCATTAAACAAATTAATTGAAATCGATGACAAGTTGCTGAACTTAATAAAGTGTGGAGCAAAGCAAATAAAAATCGAATCGTACATATTGTAACTAAGAAGAGACCATTAAATTGTGAATATTGTTATGTAAAATAAATAAAAAGAATCGTTTTAAAATATTCTGATATAAAACATAAAAAGGGTTTCTGATAACCGATAACTGATAAAAAAAGTTATTGAGTTTATTTAGTTCACTAAGGAACTAGTTTTTTTCAAACTATTCCTTCAAAAAACGCATTAACTAGGCCCGTAAGAAAAAGGCTCACTTTAGTTCAGTTTTATTACTAGTGAAGAAGTTCAGTGAAGAAATAATTGCCTTAAATAAAATTGGCTAAAAAATATAATTTGCTTAAAAAATAAGGAGTTAAAGAATTGTTACAGAATTTCTATTCCATGAGAAGATAACTTTTTTATAAAAATTTGAAAAGCGAAGTCATAATGGAGGAAAGGCTAGATTTTAGCGTCAAACACTAGAACTATGCAAGAGAATGAGAGGAAGGAACAGTACCTGTGATTTACTCGAAAAATCGAGGAAGCCATGTGTACGCATTTGTATTGAAGAATATATCCTTCGCAAAAATAGCACAACTGGCGGAATGAATGAATATGTATGTGGAGGAATTGAAAGAGTTTCAGCAATTGGTGTTCAAAATTGACGCAGAAAAAAAAATAAAATCGGCATATAACCGCGTTGAGAATGTTTGTATACCGATCATGTTAATAATAGATAATATACGGAGAACGCTAAATTTGATGTGCATTTCTTTGGCGACATTGAAAATGAACGAAATCCGAGAAGTGTCCTGAGAAAGATATTCCATGAAACCGATTATGTAATTAGCCGATGTGATGATGCGAAAAATGATTTGCCTAGAATGCTTAAAAGCAGATCCTTAATCGAAATTGTCTTTGATGGTATCATATATGGACAGTTGATCTGATGGAATATTTGAAGGCTCAGACAGTTGTTTCCAAAAGATGTAGATATGTTTTGCAAATTGCATCGGATGGCGGACATATACTATGATGTAATAGAGGAGGCTGGAATCATCCATTGATATTTTGGTGCACCCGGCAAGCCCTCACTTTGAAGGGAATATATTTGCAAGCAGTGATGATGGAGATAGTTCAAAAACGGAATAAGCAGTAGTTAACGCGGAAACAGAAGCAAAAAGTCACAAACCAGTTGAAGATTCCAAAAAAATATGGATTGAAAAAAGAATTCAAGCAAGATATGCTCCATGTACATCATCAAGGGAAGAAACCTCAGGGTATTGAAGAGTGGCAGGAGAAATCGCCTCAGATAAATAGTTTTGCCTGGATGATGAAAGCTGTAGATGAAGGTGGAGGATCTTTTAATGGAGTCTCTATTGAAAATTGACTTAGACGATTCGTGGGTTATTTTACGTAGATGCTGCTTGATGAGTTTAGTTTTACTTAATTACATTTTATGCGTGTAATTTTTAAATATTTAGCCTATGGATAACAGTTCATTACTGGTATTAATTTTTAGTATGTTTGAACAGTCGTCAGCATGTTCAAAATATTTTGTACAGAATTTTGTATTAAAAAAGATTTGATCGTGGGATTGTTTTAAGATAAGAGGCTGAAATTCCAAATGCAATGCTTATAAGGTATTTGCTATGATGATTAGGACACACATGCTGGGAAATACCACCGCTCGCTTCGAGAGATTACCTCACAAATGTCCGATCTGGCAGTAAATGGTGAAAAGACCAAGCTGATGGTATCAACGCGCAAGACGTCCACAAGAACTTGAAAACTACATATTGGATATAGTGAACGAATTCATATACCTCGGTACCTTGGTACCGCCATAAAAAAACTAATAACTTCAGCTTTGAAATCCGTAGAAGAATTGTGTTGGCCAACAGATTCTACTATTGTCTGAGTAAGAAATTTAGGTACAAGGTCACCTCTCGTTTGACCAAACACACACTCTATAAGACGCTGACACTTCCACGAATTCGTTGCAAAGATCAAGTGGAAGAGAATATTTCGAAACATGGTCATTCAAATTGGAAGAGCTACGCAAAAGACCGACGCACCTGGAAAACTTGTTTTAAGCTCGGCGTAGGAACAAATGTTCTATGTCATGTTGTGAGATTGGATGAGAATGCCCCATCTTAAAAGGCATATAAAAGCTAGTTACTGATGGAGTAGGAAGAACTGCGCGACTGGAAAACTTTTTTATGCTCGTCATATGGAACAAATGTTCTGTCTGGCTAGGTCATGTTGTGAGATTGGATGAGGATGACCCACCTCAAAAGGCATATAAAAGCGAGCTAACTGATGAGTCACACAGAAGGGAAAGCCACGAATTCGATTGAAAGATCAAGTGAAAGATGACATTTCGAAACATGGTGAAGTATCATCACAGGAGGATGATCGGAGAAAATGAGATGATATTCGAGAAGTTAAGAACGCTACTTGCGCAGATAGAGGCCGTGTTGAACTCGAGACCATTGTGCGTATTGAGTAGCGGTAACGACAACCTGGATGTTCTTACTCCGGGCCATTTTCTAATGGGCCGTTCAATATTGGATGAACACTCAATCAGGATAAAATTGGGTACTTGTAACGATGGAAGCTGGTGCAAAAATAAAAATCTCACTTTTGGAAATGCTGGACGAACGATTACCTCGCCACATTGCAGCAAATATACAAATGGAAAAATCGGTAGGACAATTTACAAAAGGGACAACTCGTAATTTCAAAGAATGAAGATACGCATCCAGCTCGTTGGCCGTTGGGAAGAATAATAGAGACTCATCCAGGAACAGACGGCTTAGTACGAACCGCAACCGTTTAGACGTGTAACTGCACGATAAAAAGACTAATTATCAAGAAATGCCCATTGGAGTGTGAGGTGACAGTACAGGAGCCAGAAAGAGTGTCTGTGAACTACACTCGGATGAAAATCGTACCTAAAGTCAATATTGGGTAGGGCTGATGATTTTGATGATGATGATTGTAGGCCTAAGAGTGGATCCAACTGGCGGCAAAATCGGGGAAATAAAGAATTCCACAATAGTGTATTCAGATCATGTGGGATCAGTGGACGTGTTTATCTCGACCTAGAATCTGATTGTCTGGAAATATCTAAATCAATATTGGGTGCTTACAACGATGTAAGCTGGTCCAAAAAATAAAAATTTCACTTTTGGAAATGCTGGACGAACGATTACCTTGCTACATTGCAGCAAAGATACAAATGGAAAATCGGCAGGACAATTTACAGAAGGGACAACTCGTAATTTTAAAGAATAAAGATACACATCCAGCTTGTTGGCCGTTGGGAAAAAAATAGAGACACATCGGGGAAGAGATGGTTTAGTGCGAACTGTTAAGACGTGAAAAGGCACGGTGATATGACCAATTATCAAGATATGCCCATTGGAGTGTGAGGAGACAGTACAGGACCCAGATTGAGTGTCTGTGAACTACACTCCGATGAACATCATACCTAAAGTCAATATTGAGTACGTGCTGGTGATTTTGATGATGAGGATTGTAGGCTTAAAAGCGGATTCAACTGGCGCCAAAATCGGGGAAATAAAGAATTCCACAGTAGTGTATTCAGATCATGTGGGATCAGTGGACGTTGTGACCTCGACATAGAATCTGATTGTATATTTTGACATGAAGCCGTTTTGTGAACATATGGTATTTGGAATTGGAAATATTCAAATCAATATTGGGTGCTTACAACGATGGAAGCTGGTCCAAAAAATTAAATCTCAGTTTTGGAAGTGCTGGACGAAAATCAGCAGGACAATTAACAGAAGGGACAACTCGTAATTTTAAAGAATAGAGATACACATCCAGCTCGTTGGCCGTTGGAAAGAATAATATAGAGACACATCGGGGAAGAGATAGCTTAGTGCGAACCGCAACTGTTAAGACATGTATCGGCACGGTGAAAAGACCAATTATCAAGATATGCCCATTGGAGTGTGAGGAGACAGTACAGGGGCCAAAAAAGGTGTCTGTGAATTACACTCGGAGGAATATCGTACCTAAAGTCAATACTAGGTGATTTTGATGATGGTGATAAAATCGGGGAAATTAAAAATTCAGATCATGTGAGATCAGTAGACGTGGTGACCTCAACATAGATTCTGATCGTCTATTTTGACATGAAGCCGTTTTTTGAGCACATGATATTTGGAATTGGAAATCATTAAATCAAATTGGGTGCTTGGAACGGTGGAAGCTGGCGCAAAAAATTAAATCTCACTTTTGGAAGTGCTGGACGAACGATTTCCTCGCTACATTGCAGCAAAGATAAAAATGGAAAAATCAGCAGGATAATTGGCAGGACATGGTATTTGGAAGTATTTAAATTAACATTTTCATGGAATTGTTGTTTTAAATTGTAATAATATGTATTTAAAATTAAAACAACATTCATCAGCTGCCATTAGCAGAGATGGTCCGTCAGAAAGAGTGACATAAATGACATACATTTACGACGTATAATACATACGTCAGAAACGTCGTAAACCCACCCAAAACCATTAGGTTTTTGACAAAATAGCTATTTGCATTAGTCAATTTGGAAATTGCGTATTCTTTTCTCAAATCCATATCAAATTTCAAAATTTTCTTCCCCAAAAAGTTTAGAATTTTTTATCAGTTCTAGTAAGGAATAGTCAGATATATGTATAAATAATATATATTCTTGAAAGTAATTGTATATAGTGATAATATTCAAATAAATGACGTTTACTACATTAATTACATTTTATACAAGTATATGACGTTTTTGACGTTTACACCTTTTTGACAGTCGAAAACCTAAAAATTCGTCACGCGGACCATCCCTGGCCATTAGCAAGGTAACTATTTTGAATATTAATATATTTTGTAGCATACTTTTAGGAAAATCAAAAATTTTTTTGATGTAAAAACAGAGTTGTATTTGAAATAGAGATATTGAGTGAATATTTAATTTTGTATGGTAAATCGAAGTAAATTCACATCGTTTTAGCCATTTTTACGGGTCCAGCTGTTTAGAGTTAGTGAGCTGATATTTTGTTATTATTTGTTCCTAATTCTAATAGGAATAACCGTGAACAATTCACAAGAACTTGTGATGTTTTAAAATCGTTTAATATTCATTATGAATTTTAAAAATTATTAAATTTTTTCAGTTGCTGTAATTTTTTTCGTTTCAGCAATTATTTTCTAGTCTGCTTTAACAGAATTTAATACGTCAATATCGTAATCTAATATTAATAAAAAAATTAAAAAATGTCAAAAACACAAATATTCAATAAATAATCAATTAAGTGTAAATAATATCATTGTTCTATATCTATATATATACATATATACACATATAGTCCATATATTGTTTGTATTTTATTTATGTATTTGACATTTGCTGTCATCGGCATAATTGCCAATGTAAATATTTGAAAATTGTTATGGCCAAGTTATGTTATGGTTAAATGGTAAGTCATGGTCATATTTTATATACATATATATATATACATAAATATTATTAATAATAATTATAATTGTTATTATTATTATTATTATTGGTGTTAATTAAATATGTGAAGTGAAAAATTATTTAAATGTGTAATGCAATGTTAAGCTAGATTAAATAAAATAAAAAAAATAATTAATAACGCGCTAGCAACAAATTTAATAAGTTGGGAAGGAAAATAGGGTTTTTTATTTTTAAATAGAAGGGTGTTGAAATGGAAGGGCAGATTTTAGTAGCAGATAAGGATAAAAGTTGCTGGCGTAGCTATTAGAAGGGTCTAGTAAAATACAAAAATGCCAAGATTTCTCTAGTCCCTCTAAAAATCTAGCTACACCATTTAGAGAGAGAAAACTCAGGATATGCAATTTTTTATCAAATATATATTTTTTTAAAATACATTTTTAGTAAGAAGAAAAAAATTTTATAGAAGTTGGTAGCATAAAACATAACAAAAAAATTTTCCAAAGAGTAGAAAAAAAAATAAAAAAGACAGAAAACAAAAAATTAAAAAAAAAACAGTAAATAATAAAGAGAAAAAAACACGTAACAAGAGAGAAACAGAGAAAGAGAGTGTTAACAACAATTAACTTTGAAACTAAATTTAAATACCCTTTTCGTTAACTGAGTATCCATCATAAAATTGTGCACATGCTTTTCAGCCCTTGTCAATTCCAATTTTCTGGATACGACCGCCACTAGAAGAGCCGTACAACCGGCACCCTGTTAAAATGAAATGGAGAAAAAAAGAGAAGAATATGGAATTAAAACATGAATTGCAATAGATTTTTATGAGCAGCATCAATTAAAAAAAATTATGCTTCCAGGCCATGGTCCTTTGGGATTTGTTGCCCCGCTGTAAATGGTAATATGCTGATTATTAATGTGTTCCAGTCCAGAGTTTATTTAATGTTAGTATTGTGTTGTTGTTGGTGTCCTGTGATTCAAATTGTCTACACTATTCTGCTGCAGGTCCATAAAAGTTCTGTTAATAATAAATGCTTTTAAAAACTGTACTGAGAGTCATAGGTTGTTGATTGCTGGTCAAGCGAATCAATTTATAGCTGGACAGTGGGACGAAGTTGAGAAAAAAGGGAAATAAATTCGCTTTTTGATTTGTTTGATAGAAAATATATCGAACTCAAGGTTTTATATAGAAAAAATATCTACCTTAACTGAGGTTGAGGATTTTTTTCTATAGAAAAAATATCGACCTCAACTGAGGTTGAGGATTTTTTTCTATAGAAAAAAATTATCGACCTCAACTGAGGTTGAGGATTTTTTTCTATAGAAAAAAAGTATCGACCTCAACTGAGGTTGAGGATTTTTTTCTACAGAAAAAAAGTATCGACCTCAACTGAGGTTGAGGATTTTTTTCTATAGAGAAAAAGTATCGACCTCAACTGAGGTTGAGAATTTTTTTCTATAGAAAAAAATATCGACCTCAACTGAGGTTGAGGATTTTTTTCTATAGAAAAAAATATCGACCTCAACTGAGGTTGAGGATTTTTTTCTATAGAAAAAAATATCGACCTCAACTGAGGTTGAGGATTTCTTTTTATTATTTTCTTGTCCCACTGTGTTTCGCATTAATCTTTTTTGTATCGCCTTTGGTGCTCCTCTGATCCAAGTAAGTGCAATTCTAGTGTTTGCTGCCATTATTCGCATTGCTTTCGCTTTCGTATGACTTCATTTGAAATGATGTTCGTTCGTACACTTCCGTTTCCGTGTTAATACAGTTGATTGCCGTTGCCAGTCGTCTGGCAAAGATTTAAAAGCCACTTTGTCCGTATGTCCAGAGTTATATAACAATAACGACGACGACAACAATAACAACAATGCCATTATGCCAATTGAATGGAATCCGAATAGAGCAAACTTAACACTTTCATTCCACTTCACTTTTGATCTCACAAAGTCGTTTGGATATGTTTGTATGCGTATGTATTTATCATGTCTATGGATTATGGGTGGATACAAACAAATACACAAACGCACACACACAGGCACACAAAGTCAACTGTCAATTTCTATTAAGTCTACATGCTTGGCACACACTTAAAAATAAGTCATTAAATTTTTAATATTCTATTTAATGTTCTAGGGCAGAAGTGTGCCATTATGAGAGCTAATTTATAGGGTTGCCATAAAAAATAATTACAACAACAATTTTAAATACATACATATATTTTTTTTGAATGCAAAATATTTAATAATTAAAATTAATAACATTTCTATTGAAGAAATTCTGAGTTCAGCTCGGCTGAATAGAGTTTCCATCAGAAAATTCTTAATTCAGAATGGCTGCATAGAGTTTACATTAGGAAATTCTCAATTCAGCTAGGCTGAATAGAGTTTTCTTTAGGAAATTCTCAAATCAGTTTGGTTGAATATAGTTTCCGTTAGAAAATTTCTTAATTCAGCCTGGCTGAATAGAGTTTTTACTAAGATATTATTAATTCAGCTCTGCGGAATAGAGTTTTCAATAGGAAATACTTAATACAGATTGGCTGAATAGTGTTTCCATTAGGAAATTCCTAATTATGCCTGGCTGAATAGGGTTTCCATTAGGATATTCTTACTTCAGACTGGATGAATAGAGTTTCCATTAGGACATTTTAAATTCAATCTAGCTGAATTGAGCTTCCATTAGGAAATTTTAAGTTTAATCTTGCTGAATAAAGTTTCCATTAGGAAATTCTCAATTCAGTTTGGCGGAATAAAGTTTCCATTAGGAAATTCTCAATTCAGCTTGTCTGAATAAAGTTTCCAATAGGAAATTCCGAATTCAGACTGGCTGAATAGAGTTTCCATAAGGAAATTCCTAATTCAGCATGGCTGAATGGAGTTTGCATTAGGAAATTCCTAATTCAGCCTAGCTGAATGGAGTTTCCATTAGTTTCCAATTCAGCATGGCAGAGTAGAAGTTTCTTTAAGAAAATCTCTATTCAGCCAAGTGGAATGAAAATTTCGTTAGGAAAATTCCAATTCGGCCATGTGGAATGGAACTTTCTTGAGAAATTTCTCTAATCAGCTTGAGGTATTGGAAGATTATTTAAAAAATTCTCAATTTAGCCTGGTGTAATGAACGTTTCTTTAGGAAATTCTCAATTCAAGCATGCGGAATTGAAGTTACTTTAAGAAATTCTCAATTCAGCCAAGTGGAATTGACATTTTTTTTCAATTCAGCCTCGTGAAATGGCTGAATTGAAGTTTCCTTAGGAAATTCTTAATTCAGCTAGGCGGAATTAAAATTTCTTTAGGAAAAGTTCCATTCAGCATGGCAGAGTGGAAGTTTGTTAAAGTAATTCTCTATTAAGCCAGGCTGAATTGAAGTTTTTTAAAAAATTCTCAATTCAGCCAGGCGAAATTGAAATTTTGTTAGGAAAAGTTCAATTCAGCATGGCAGAGTGGAAGTTTCTTTAAGAAATTTTCTATTCAGCTTGGTGTAATGGAACTTTCTTTAAGAAATTCTCTATTCAGCCTGATGTAATGGAAGTTTCTTTAAGAAATTTTCAATTCATCCAAGTGAAATTGAAATTTCTTTAAGAAAATTTCAATTCAGCATAGTAAAATGGAAGTTTTTTTAGGATGTTCTTAATTCAGCCAGGCGGAATTGATGTATCTTCAGGAAAACTTCAATTCAGCGTGTCGGAATGGATTTTTTATAGAAAAACTCCAGTTCAGCCGACTGAAAAGATTTTTCATTACAAAATCAACCTTACGAAATGACATTTTCTTTCGGAAAGTTTCAATTCAGCCTGTCGAAATGGAAGTTCCTATAGAAAATTCTCAATTCAGCCGGTCGGAATGGAAAACTTTAATTCAACAGGTTAAATAGATTTACATCTAGCAACATTTTCAATACAGCAGACCGGAATAGAATTCATCTTGGTTGACTAGAGTTTCTATTAGCAAATTCTCAATTCAGCCTGGCTGAATTGTTTTTTTCTTGAAATTTTTCTTGTGAAAACTTGTAGCAAACCCAGCTGAATAGTGATTTCTGCGTGAGAACTTTTATTCAGCCTAGGAGAATAGTACTTTTCCCTATGAGAACTTCTATTCAGCCTGTCTGAATAGTGTTGTTTTATTTTAGAAAACGTTTATTCAGCCTATCATACATTTTCATTTTTTGATTCACCCTGTTTCTGCTGCCGAAACACCATTTAAATTTCCATGTTATCTTTTGTTAAGCACAATGAAAAAAACTTGCATGACTATACATGTTCAAAGAATCCGACAAATACCTTGGGATATTGCTTCATACAATTTGCATAAGTAATTCTCACACTACCTTCCTAAAAACCCCTACACACACGCACCTCATAATACACCTGCATCCCTGTATGTGACAACCATATGGAAATATTAAAAATTCTCCGTAATTGTTTTCTTTAATGATATTGTGTTGGAATTTCTCTGTGTGTGTGTGAGAGTGTGTGATGAAACTTTAAAGGACATTTTGCATAATCATAGATTTGAATGAAATATGAATGTGTGAGTCCTGACACACACATACTCATACACAATGTTATGTGCAACATTGCATTGGCAAACTGGAACTGCAATACCTGTCCCCGGTGACAATGATAAATGTAAAGGGATAACACAGCCAGGACAATATGAAATGTTGTTGCCAAAAAAAAAGGATGATGGAGAGTGAGAGAGAGAGGAAAAGAACTTCCGAATAATATTTCATACAAGAAAAAAAATCTAACGAAGTGTAGAACAGAAATGTTGCAAATATTTTATATCTGGCATTACGTTGCAAGACTAAGGTGGTGTTCGCATGGATCCTTAGTTATTTAAAAGTGTCCTTTTGTTAAAGCAGAAAAAACTGGCTTTATTCCAATAAGAAACTATAATGGCCAGGTATCTGACACTTGTCATAAAATTCAAGTAGTTTTCCTGTGATTTGTAGCCATTTTAAAGATGAAATGTTGCATTTCTTTTTATTTGGCAAATGTGTTGTCACAATTAGACATATGGGTTTCTTTTTTTGCTTTTGCTGGAAATATATCCTGCCCTCGATTTTTTGGCAGTATTTAGATAAATTATGGAAAAAATTGGCAAGGCTGAGAAATTTGGGGTGCAAAGAGGTGTGTGTTGAAGTGATGAATGTGTAAGAGAGGAACCTATGTAGAGAGGGTTCTAAAATTCAATATGGTATACATAGTGTGGGGTATAAGCGGGAAGATCTCTTGAAAATCAGATTAAAACCCACAATAAATTGGTAATCGGAACTTTACAGAAGTTGACGAACATCATTCTAGCTACAATATGGTTGTTGGAGAAAATTGTATGTTAATCGGATGGATATTGTGGCACTGGTACTTCAGTTACCTCAAATCGGAATATTGGCGAATGCCATATTAATACCTTTTTAGTTGACTGAGTCAAATTTTATGTATATAAAAAGGACGTGTCGCTAGCCTGATTTACATGAAATCAGCCGTAATTATATATGGGAATTAATCGAATTTAACACACGACTCAAATTTGGTTATAGGTTCCGATGTCCCCATTCATTCCAAAAAAAAGAAAACCCCAACTAGGGTACCCTATATGGCAGCCCCTTTACCTGGGGCAAGCCACAGCAGATCAATGATCTATTTAGTTGAAATGAATACAATGAAATGTTCAACAAAATTTATACAAGGTTTAATCGAGGGCTACTATATCTTGTCGAAGTAATTTTCCCCTTCCTATTGAGACACCTCTAAAATTTGGTCCTTATACTCGCCACCCATCTTAGCATCAACCCATGAGGATAAGAGAAAATTAAAATGACAAGAGATAGCGCCGCCCAGAGAAAAAAATGTCAAACTAAATAAGTAAGGACTCTAAGGACTGCAAAAATCAAATATACATTGTTTCTAGGGTACACTAGATGGCAGTCCATCATCTAGGACAAGCCACAGCAGACCAATGATCTATTTAGTTGAAATGAAAATAATGAAATGTTCAACAAAATTTATACAAGGGTTAATCGAGGACCACTATATCTTGTCGAAGTAATATTCCCCTTCCTATTGAGACACCTCCAAAAAATATGTTTATTATACCCTCTACCGTAGTATAGAGGTTATATTATGTTTGTTTTTTCGTTTGTAAATCGTCGAAATAATCATTTCTGACCCTATAAAGTATATATAATCTTGATTAGGGTCAAATTCTAAGACGTTCTGGCCATGTCCGTCAGTCCGTCTGTTGTAATCACTCTAGCCTTTAAACGAATTGAGATAGATCGCCACAATTTAGCATAGAATCGTTTTTTGCTGGCAGGTCTAGTTCGATGATGGGATATATCGGTTAACGTTTAGGCATAGCCCCCATTCTTGAGCCTACTTTTTAACCGAAATCGTTGAAATGTGGTA
>NW_026880595.1:0-32114 GCF_032173495.1 Musca vetustissima
TGGCACAATAAACCATTATTTCCAACAAAAAGAGAATTAAAAAAACGAACAAAAACAACAAAAATAACAACAAATATCCTGTGTACTATTAAAATAACCTCAAAATATATTCGAAAAAAAAAATAACAAGAAGAACAGCAACAATTGAAAAGCAAACAATTAAAAAATTACATACAAATTGTACACATTAACGTAAGACATGTATAACAGGCGATTATTTATAATAAAAAGTACTAAAATTAAAAACGAAAACAAATTTAAAGAATACAAAAAAAAAGAAATAAAATAACTTATTAAAGATAAAAATACAAAAAAAAAACGGAATGTTATTTATTCATTAATTTTAATGACTTAACAGGTGATGTAGAACACGCAGCTGAGGTGTGCGGTAAGTATTTGCTCAACATGTTTTCCCATAAAAAAAGTGAAGCAGTTAGTTGTTGCCTGTGCTGGTTGGTATTCGTGATGGTGGTAGCGGTGTTGCAACTGCTAATGTTTTCATTGTCGTGTTCATTTTAGCAACGCATTAACTGTTTGTGTCACGCAAACATTTCACCTTGTGTCAATATTTTTATGTTCTCTTTTTCGTTGTGTGGACCAACTGTTTGAATATGCAATCTGACTGCACACATAACAGAGTTGTCATATCACCGACAAATTTTTACAACGATGTGGTGTTTGAAAAGTATGAAATTATTAAAAGTGAAAAATAAACCTCCCAGATCGCTGTGAACATAACACCAATGAAATTCGAAAGGTACAATTGTATTAAAATTATGTAAAAATTATCATTGCTTTATATATTTTAGGCGCCAGTATTAAACATTTGTTGCAAATATATGTTTTGCACTCCGATAATTTGAACTGTCAAATTAGAAGCTCATAATTTTAATATGGGTCCAATATATAAATTTTGCGTAAATTGTAACTGGGCCAAATTCTGAGAATCCCAACAGTCACCAAGGTGGATCAGCAAAAGCGACAAGAATACACCGAATTTTATATGAATGCTATGCTAAAGAATCAACAAATTTCTGCCAAGAGTTTTTTCATGCCTAGAAAATACGAAAAGGGAAGCTACAGTCATTTCTATTACAGAAAATAGGGTTTAAACCTTTCGAAAGAAAAATCGAATGGATCGAGTTTTCGAAACACAAAAACGTGGTCTGGTCTTAATATTAAAACCTAACCTTGGTTTACCTCTGATACCCCAATATGCCCTTTTATTTTGACATATGCAACTTATATGCAACAAACACTCAAAATCGGGGCTATTTAGTAGAACTTTTATCAGTAGAGCTTTTTTCTGGTCTATTATCTGGAAATGGCGCTAGGTCCTTCGAAATACATTAATTTGGTCGGTGTTATTATATGATGACCCTTGCAGACCCTTAATTGCTTATGTGAGAACTTATATGCACCCTTCTTATATGGAAAAAGGGTATGAAAATATGGTGTAGGGGCCATATCAAAATATGGCCTACATGATTGAAAGAGAAATAAATAAAAAAAAATAATTTTGTTTCAAAATGGTGTAAAGACCTTTGAAATCTTTTCATTTTCCCCCATATTAAAAAATTCTAAAAATTCCCATTTACTCAACTGAATTAAGCTAGTGGCAACCCTTTAAAAACAGACTTCATTTAAATACACAAAATATATCCCCGTGTAAACACACATATATGTGTATCTACTACTTCAACATGCCTACATATATTGGTAAATTCGTTCTTTACTACATTGGAAGTATCATCGTTTCATGTCTTCCCCCATCACGAGTTAGCGCCTGTTGACACTTGCTGTCATGGTTCTTTGGCGTGCGACGAATCGTTAACTTTTTGTATTTCTACCGGCACCTGGCGTTAAGCCAACATCAAATGGGTTCGATGCAACGACAACAATGGCTGAGCGAGAGAGAGCGACAGAGTTGGGGTCAACCTCTGCCGCGCATCAATGAAGTTTTACTGAAACGAGGTAATACGGCATAATGACTAAAGTTCTAATAACCCAAAGAGGTAAATAGACCAGCAACATGTTAATAATTTAATGATGAAGCCAACACACACACACACAAACAACGCTTAAAAATACTAAAGACAGGACAGGATATCGTATGGGGTAAGTGGTAAACATATTAGGATTGACGACATGGCTAGTGGGTTAAGGTTGCTAATAAAGATTTTGCGGCATAATGTTTTAAAGCCATAATGAAATGAATGGGGCATGCCATAAATGAGAAGGGAATTGGAATTCCTAAGTACAATAACCAATGTAGCCTTTTTCACTATGACGACAACTCGAAGCTTTAAATATGTTGACTACTAGTCAATGAGAATCCAAAATATTAAATTGCAGCCTAGTTGTTCCTGCCAAAATTGCTTAAAATACTAATACTTGAAGCTATCTAAAAAGTAGACCACAATGCCGACAATTTCGGATTTTTGTAATCGGAATGACAAATTTAACACATATCTTGTATTATGGTGGTTGTAGTGGATATACAAATTATGAAATTATTTGATCTAATGACGGTTCCATTTAAAATACAGTTCGCATATGGTAATAATCCACCAAAGACCCACCGTTTATCCAAATGATAAGAATGTTACACATCGAACCTGCAGTGTATATGTTAAGTATTGTTAAAAAATATTTAGATCTTAATACGGCTGCTATATATTTTAATTTCGATATCATATAAGTGGTAGCGTTTTTTCGTGCATATAATTTGTAATATGTTACAGTAAGAGTCATTGATCGTTTTTTATATATTCAATGGGGTGTAGGGCAATAAATATGTGTATGTATCTGTCACCCCTTTAGACCGTAAACACCATAATAAATAAAATACCCTCCACCATGTGGATGACATCTAAAATTTGTAAAATTAATGGCGCTCCTAGGAGAAAACTCATGTTATCATAGGACCTTGAATTTTCTGAAAAATACGTGAGAAACGGATAATTAACTAAAAGGGGGCCAGAGTTTAATGGAGCTATACAAAAACTGGGATCAATATTGATTATTTTGTGTAGTAAAGTACAAACAGATGTGGGGGTACCGTTGTATTGAGTCTACCCTTGAGTAAATTTTTATAATTTTTGGTCCATTCCAATTTGGTGGAAAAGCCAATATACCGAATATTGGGGAGTTACGTTATATTGTGATATGGACATGTGATATACAATGAGTGCCCTAAATACTACTAACAAACAATTCTTTTGGAAAACGTGTCCAAAATCCCAAAATACTGAACCGATATAAATCATTTGCAATGCCAAACGTCCTAGGAGTACTAGCAATTTCTGTGGAAAATTTCCCGAGCTCAATTTTTAATATTGCGATCTCTACCGTGATTTCAATAGGCAATCAGACGGACTGATCAAGACTATAATGTTTTATGGGGCCTACGGTGAATATTTCAAGGTTTTGCAAACGGAATGACAAATTTAATATACACTAAACCTTATAGTGGAAGGTATTATAAACTGGGTACGAACTCAACATGTGATTCCTGCTTACATTTTTCTACGAAAACATCAGGCAAATTATTGATGTCTTTGGGTCTGGAAAGGTTAACATAAGAAAGTATTAAACGGTACTTTACATTTGATTGACGATTTTAAAATACTTAAAATTGAGGGGCACATTGTAGTGTTTTCCTTAGTTTAATTTACCTCAACTCCGAATATACTTCTTATGAATCATCGATATACACCTGTACAATTCAACGTTATTCACTAGCTACACTAAAATGATAATTCCAACCATCTTCTTTCACCCCGCCTGAATAGTAAACTAATCATATTGACTTCGTACAGTTTTAATGTCAATATGTCGTCCATTAGTCCATTAGTGATGACATTATTTTATAAAATGATTGTTTGTTGTTGCTGTTACTGCTGCAGTATTAAATTAATAATGCTTCATGGGTTTATTTAAACTACTATACATACTTACATGCCCACGCTTATACGTATATATGTACGTAGGCGAGTGTGGGTGTCTAGTAATAATATTCCATTACCGACGTAGAAATCCATATATTGTCATATTCTGAAAACATGGCACTTTATCACATTTTCTACTGGAGTTTTAACCAGCAAACGACGACGATGACGACAATAACGAGGACGGATAACAACAGACAAATGCAGACGACGTTATGTAGACAATGACGCTTTGATAAGTCAACAATGACATCAACATAAACATAATAAATGTCATTTACATAATCCGATTCGCAAACAAAGACACAAAGTGCACTTCCAATCGAGTTCAGATCTATGGGTTATTATATTTGTATTGGAAAGGATTTCAAGTTATGTGTACACAAATACATACATACGTATGTAAGCATGCATGGCGTGTATGTATGAGCAATAGCATACACAGTATAAATCACCTGTGGAGAATATGGAATGTGTGTACATGTGTATATATGTAATTTTGTATGTATTAATAGTGTGTGTTATTAATGTGTATATAAACAATACAACACCACTTATGTTCATTAAAACGCACGTTTTAGATCTGTGTGTGTTTGCTGTGGGCGCTGGTAAAGAGGCTCAATATTTGTTTGAGTAAATTAGTAAATAAATAAAAGCACCAGAAACATATTGATGAGTGGTTAGTAAAACATTTAATCATATTTTAACTTTGAAATATTTCTTATTATATGTGAATAATTAAAAATTGTATTACTCTTGTTTGTTAGCGGGATGTATTATTTATATCCTACACAACTATGTAAGAAGGAATTTCGATTTCGGAATTAGCTAGCCTAGTTCTAGCCGCAAATCCCTTTAAAGGTCACAATTGCAAAGCGAACACAAATTTTACACGGAGGAATGAATTCCGGTCTACTAATTAGAATGGATGTTGTGATTTTCTACAAACAGACAATTAAGTGCCTCTTATGAGAATAAATGGAGCTTTCCTTCATAGGAAGACATTGTGAAATCTTCTAAAAGAAAACGATGAACTTTCGTCTATAAGAAAACGTTGAAGTCTAAATTGTAAGAACAAATTGGCCTATTATCTATAAGAAGATCTTCAGCTCTCCTCTGTGGTATGAATTTGAGATCTTAACAAAAAACTTTGCATTCTTATTTAATGCCTTTAGAAGACGTAGAGCATTTTTATAGAACAACCCACTGTGCTTCCTATAACAAAGAATTCCAACGTTCTGTCATCAAAAATAAATTTACAGATTTATCATATATACCAGTCATAAAGTAATTTTCGCTGTGTTGTTTTGTTTTAAAGGATCTTCGTTTATTTGGCCGACAATATTAATTGTTTGGACAATTACGGAGTAAATTGCAAAAATGATTTGTTTTTGGAGTCTGGTATTACTTAGATTATGAACAACAATATCCTCAACGAAAAAAAAAAACGATAAACATGGCACATTTACTAAACAAGAAGAAATAACGCAACAAATTATAAGGGTGAATGGTAAGATGAAAGACAAACAAGGAAACACACACTTGTCCTCTTGTATGAGGGGGAAATGACGATTATTATGTTTTGTAAATACCATAAGATTTTCGCCACCACCATCAAGCGAATAAAACAGCACCGAAGTATGTACTTAATGTGCATTGGCCAAATAAATAAAAACCACAATTTCCCCCGTATATATTTTAACGGCATTGTGGCCAGCTTCCGAGAAGAGATTCATATTGCAAACAATAACAATATTTTCATTGCTTAAAACGGTGTCCAAGCATAAATCCTTAATGGGTTTTTGTGCCAAAATAACTTTGGTCGTTGCTACGGCTAGCCTGCCTGGTCCATGGCTACGGTATGCCTGTTAAAGACTCTCAGAATAAAAAAAAAACACAAAGGCGAAATATTAAAGATGCTATTGTTTTAACACCATTTAATGGAAATCAACTGAAATGGAACCAAAGCGTAAAGTAATGCTAACATAAAAGTGTGTCAAAAGAGTGATTTACACAATTCAGGACATGTGTTTGTAACCGTGTAAAATGGGATAATCAAACGCAAATTTTCATACCAATTCTTATAATAGGTAGCCAGACAAATGTATAGGGAAATGTGTAAATCATCCTTAGACAAATATAATGCGGTACACATCACATGGAATCGGACGAAATCTTGCTACTACCTCTATGATCTTTATGTATGGAAAATGTGATATATCGGTACACCGTTTAGAGTAGCCCCTATATAGCGGTACTCCCAAATATTCGGTATTGTGAAGTTTTTGTCACGTTTTTATCCCAATCAGCTGTATTTTGCATTTTGTGTTTTCAAAAATGATTAAAATTGGTGCACAGTAACTCAACTAACGTTTCAGCCAAATTGACTGGATTTCCATTGAGATTAAAATATATCATCCGAAAATATCAAGTTTCTGGGTGTCATTTATTTTTATTTGGTAGCTGCGTTGTTTGGGTAGACTTTTCAACCCTATTTTTAAATATGTATGTATCTCGGTTTACGTTTTAATATTAATAACTATACCATTCCATTTTAGGTATTTTAAAAGTTTTAGCCGCATTTTCGCATAGATATGGCTGTAATTTGGTATAAAAAGTTCCTATTCAGGGACGAACTAAAACTGATTACTTGTTTATGGGTTTTAGTGAAACACTGTAATCCGCTGGTAATAATCAGAGGAAATATATAGATTTGGGTATTTGATGATAGGCATGACTGATAGACATACTGATCTCCAAATTGATCTTCTACTCAATATTCCACATACAATACACATATTCTTACCGCCTTCATATTCTTAGTAAACCTACCACACACTTTCAATACGATTTTTTATCGAATATAATTATTGTACATTATTGAATAAAGATCTCATAATTGAATTTAAAATGTGTATGTGTAACATTTTCAATTATATGTATAAAAACCAGTAAGGAAAGTAGTAAAGTCGGACGGGGCCGACTATATGATACCCTTCACCACTATGGGTATATTAAACAGGACTATTAACATGAAATTGGATGAAACGAAATATGTGATATTTATCTAAATGTGAATCTACCTAGATCTATCCATTAACATGTCATTCGTATGTTACAATGGGATATATGGAAGTTCTATCCAAATATTAAGCGATTTCACACAAACTTGTCACAGTTTGGTTATACTAATTTCAGAACGTTTTGTTCCTATCACCCTATTGGTTCCTTGTCGCGTCAATTACTTAAAATCAATCTATAATAAAAGGGAGCTATATCTAAATCATTATCGTTATGCCAAATTTCGTGCAAATCGAAGGATATATGGGGACTTTGGTGCACCCTTTACATGAAATCGGACGAAACTATACATGGGAGCTATATCTAAATCTGGACCGATTTTCTCGAAACTTGGCAGACATCATTCTAGGCTCAATTCAGTACGTTATGTCAAATTTTGTGCAAATCGAAAGATATATAGGGACTTTGGGGCACCATTTACATGAAATCGGACGACACTATATATGGGAGCTATATCTAAATCTGGACCGATTTTCTTGAAACATGGCAGACATCATTCTAGGATCAATTCAGTACGTTATGCCAAATTTCGTGCAAATCGAATGATATATAGGGACTTTGGGGCACCATTTACATGAAATCGGACGAAACTATATATGGGAGCTATATCTAAATCTGGACCGATTTTCTCGAAACTTGGCAGATATCATTCTAGGCTCAATTCAGTACGTTATACCTAATTTAGTGCAAATCGAAGGATATATAGAGACTTTGGTGCACCATTTACATGAAATCGGACGAAACTATATATGGGAGCTATATCTAAATCTGGACCGATTTTCTCGAAACTTGGCAGACATCATTCTAGGCTCAATTCAGTACGTTATACCTAATTTAGTGCAAATCGAAGGATATATAGAGACTTTGGTGCACCATTTACATGAAATCGGACGAAACTATATATGGGAGCTATATCTACATCTGGACCGATTTTCATGAAACTTGGCAGACATCATTCTAGGCCCAATTCAGTACGTTATGCCAAATTTCGTGCAAATCGAAAGATATATAGGGACTCTGGGGCACCATTTACATGAAATCGGACGAAACTATATATGGGAGCTATATCTAAATCTGGACCGATTTTCTTGAAACATGGCAGACATCATTCTAGGATCAATTCAGTACGTTATGCCAAATTTCGTGCCAATCGAATGATATATAGGGACTTTGGGGCACCATTTACATGAAATCGGACGAAACTATATATGGGAGCTATATCTAAATCTGGACCGATTTTCTCGAAACTTGGCAGACATCATTCTAGGCTCAAATTAAGTACGTTATACCTAATTTAGTGCAAATCGAAGGATATATAGAGACTTTGGTCCACCATTTACATGAAATCGGACGAAACTATATATGGGAGCTATATCTAAATCTGGACCGATTTTCATGAAACTTGGCAGACATCATTCTAGACCTAAATGATTAGGCTGTATTAAATTTCGTGCAAATCGAAAGATATATAGGGACCGTTTACATTAAATCGGTTAAATATATATATGGGAGCTATATCTAAATCTGAACCGATTTTTTCCAATTTCAATAGGGTTCGTCCTTGGGCCGAATAAGTGACTTGTGCCAAATTTCATCCAAATCGGATCATAAATGCGACCTGTACTTTGTTTACAATTTAACATCTACAGACGGACGGACGGACAGACGGACGGACGGACGGACATGCATAAATCGACTCAGAAAGTGATTCTATGCATATTCTCAAAAGGAACCATGGGTCTATCTCGATTCCTTTTGCCTGTTACAAACATATGCACAAAGACATAATACCCTGTACCACAGAGTGGTGAAGGGTATAATAACGCTGGTCTTTTGGTTATTGTCATTGTAATATGCTGAAATATTTTTTATTTCATTGTTGCTGTTTCTGCAGTGCAAACAATTGAATTGAAATGAAAATTCATTTTCTACCCCAGTTGATAGCAGTCCACCATTAATGCAACCAAACAATTCTACCACAACCACAATTAATACCCACCAAGAGTAAACAATGCAATCATTTGTTGTTGTTGTTGTCCTTTTTATTGATAAATGTATTAAAAATAATATGATATTAAAGTCATTATATTTTCGAAATGTTTATTTAATTTTAATAGTAAAATGTTTCGAAACATTTGCACACATATATCACATAACATCTGGGATAATATATTCATGTCAATATATTAATAAATTGAATATAATAAAAATGTAATGTGTTGGTAAATACTATCGCAATATATGGAAGAATAGGGTCGCCTAGAATATCCTTACTAAATCATTTTGCTAGTAGCCGATAAAATACTTAAAATTTACTCCATAGATTCCTAATTAAGACAAAATCCTAATTAAGAAATGGTAAATTTGGATTCTTCTTCCCAATTCTGCTTTTAAATTTCAAGAACGTCATTTAAAGTTTAAGAATGATGTTAACGTGCAATACGTACTTTCACTTAAGACCCATAACACACATTCCAAAAATGAGACGCATGAAATACTATAAGCTTCCATCAAACAGATGAACATGGTTTATCCTTAAAGTGAAATGTTCTAAAAGTTTACGAAGCTGCGGAATAAATACTTCTCAACAATGATAAATCATCAACAATGACATCGAATTAACGCGTCTTATAACTCGTTCTAGGAAATTCTTTGAAAATTGTTATGTTTTTTTCTCTGACTCGGTAGGAAGTTATGTTATTCAATTCGGCATCACATTTCCTCCACAGCCACCAACTCATATGCGTGTGGGTGGGTTAGACATTCCATAGATGAGGTTAAAATACACAATGACAAAATATCCTGTGAAGACGCAACAAGGGACAAATCAAAAAAAGCTATAAATTGTAAGAAAAAACATAACAGTAGAAAACAAAAATACCACCAACAACGGTGGTCGGGTGGTGGAGGGAAACACTAAAATAAAAAAGTCAAAAATACATAAAAAGTACAACTTTGTGTTGACGACAAAACCAACTTTCCTTTCTACGACACGACAGGGCAATGTACACAGCTGCGGCTAAAACCTTCTTTCTTTGTCTAAAATACTGATGACAACACCTAAGGCGTTTTACGTTTTTGTACATAGGACATGAATTTAAGACAAGTTGTTTCCATTGACTTCCTTTTCTTGGAATTAATGTTGTAAGCTTTAAAATTTTAAATTTGATAAATGAATTTATCATGTTACAATTCCAAATGAGGATCATTATTAAACGTCCAAAAATTCGAACAGTTGGCTTTGCACTGTAAATGTACCAAATATCCGAAATGGTACAAAATTTCGCACGATAGGTAGATACTTCAAAAATAAACCTAGAACTTCAAACATAAGTTTGGGTAACACTGTTGGTGTTTAAGATTTGTAGTTTATGAGGCTTGTAGATAATGAGGCTTTTTTACAATAAAAGTTTACAAATTGTAATAATTCGTGCGGCATGTAATTCAAATGGTATTGAGTGACACAGTTCATGTTAGGTTTGATATTGAAAGGTTTTTACAATTTGCAGTAAAATTGTACAACAAGTACTAAGCTGACAAATGACTGTATAACATACATATATCGTTGTTTTTTTTAATGCCCTAGCTCAAATCCTTTGAACTAAATTTTCGTTGCATAGCAAAATTGTACATCATTCGAAATTTATTGACTGAAGACAACTTTACGTCGTGTGGCATAGTCAGCGGTTTATCCTCTCCTAATTTCTTATTTATTACTTCATTATACATTTTTCAAAATAGAATTTCATGCCTTACTGAAATTGTAACCAATATTCAAATATTGGTATTTACCATTATTCTCCACCTACTCACCAAGTATGCCTTATCCCCAATGTAACAATAATGTCAATACATAAAAAAACACAAGTCTTAACAAATATTTAAAACAAATGTAATAAAAATTGACAGTCATGAACGCCATCTGTTCTGATGCCATGCCACTTGTAAGGTGTGGCAAATTCTAAAGTGGCTACATGACAGTGCATGTGTACGTATTCGGGTCGTTACAGTAATATTTGATTTATTATCGAAACATGGCGGCATATTTACGCTACATATGTTTCAATTGTACATAAAAAAAGTAAAATACATAGAAAAAAGGAAAAAAAAGAAAACCATAAATGTTTCAAAATTGCAATAAAATTGCTTCAAAACAAACATTAACGCACACATATACCTACGGTTTAAATAGAATTAGGCGTTTATTGATCCAGCCATTCCTAATATGGTTACCTAGAATTAAATATAGATTCAAAATTTTAATAGTTTGTCAAGATATTATATAGAGAGTTAGTTTCTTTGTTATAAAGAAGATATTATTGTATGTTCCTTTGTACTATCTTTCTAGGAATTTTGAAAACTTTGTACTTAATATATTTAATGCATAATTTGTATGAAATTACAGTATACAAAAGACAGCCAATTGTAACTAATTTAAATAGCTACCGGACTGGGTGAAATAAATTTGCCATATCAAATTCCATCTCTATGGTATGAATAAATGCTAAATCAGTTGATTATATTATATTTCAATTAGAAATTGTTTTTGTTATATTTTCTCAAAATCCTAAAAGTTTTTAGTTAATATTTCAAAAGATTATAAAAGATGTTTTCAGTTTGAGAACATTTGTATTACTTACACAATACTTTAAACTACAATATTTAATGAGTTTCGTTAAAACTCCACAAAATTTCAATTTGCTTAAATAAATATCGAATCGATTCTAGAAAATGTGCATGTGTGCTTATTGTTTGTTTAAGTGGCACAGTGTTTTTAAAGATGAAATATTATGTCTACTGATTACATACACGTGAACACATGAACTTTTTGGTAACCATAGTTTAGTGCCGTTGCCAGTTGCCAAATTTGAATTATGGATGACAACTGTTGTCAACTTCAGTTGATTCAAATAGAAATTTTCGGTAACCATTTATTTCTGGTTGCTGTTTAGTCGTGTTTAACAATAATAACTGAAATTTGTAGGCGTAATGGTTAAAATTACTACAAAAGAACAATTTGAGGTCTTAATTGCCCGGATGGAAGCTCACATAAATGTAAAACGCAGCGTGCGGACTTTTGATCAAACCAAAACCACTACCGATGATGTGTGGAAGGCTATTTCAGAGGACCTTAACTGCTATGGTCCACCAACACGCACTCCAAATGAATGGCAGAGAGTGGCGAACATCTTCTTTTGGGACCTTGATATGTACATGAGTGCCATCTATACATCCGACAACACCCGAGAACTTTGTTTTCGAATAAAAAAATGTGTATTCTTCCCTTTTTCCTCCACTGTTAATTTGGAAACAATCCAAATTTTACAAAGTTTTCCTCTATTAGCCGGACAACTTCGGTCAAAACCACCGATATTGTGGGTTGAAGCATGCCAAGGTTGAAGTCATTGCCATGGGACTTTTGAAAACTTCCCTCCGCAAAAACCCTCAGAGCTGCACACACTTTTAAGAGAGGAGGAATTGCTGTTGACCGCCGGGCTTTACGGAAACCAAGTTTTAATGCTTCAACTAAGTACACAATGGCATCTTTTGGTAGCCAAAAATACGTCTTGTAGCTAAAATGAGCCGTCGATTGAAAATTTCTCTAGACATAAACATCTACTCACAGTATGGATGGTATTTTTAATGGATAGGATTTATCTCTTAAATGCCTTCTAATAGATGACACGCCTTGCACATCATTTTCATCATCAAAAATAATCTCTTCAGTAGTGTTGGCGGTTTATTTGGGATACCATTTGTATTTTGTTTTTGCAAAATAGTCAGGCTGAATCCCAGTTTGTTGTTTTTATAAAAAAAAAAACAACTATTTATTAGTGGGGAATGTATGGCATTGTTTGCCGAGGGGTAAGGCAGGGAAGACTATAGTTTCGGATCACGCCACTGATCCTCATCAGTTCCCTTAGTTTTTTGTTGGGATATTCTCCCCAGAAGCTATTGCTTCTAAACAAAAAAAAACCTTTCATACCCAAATGTCTCTTGTAACAAAGCGAAGTACTTAGCTGACCAACGACATAAACTGCATGAGAATTTCGCTGGAGCCTCACTTCGAGGTTAACAAGGCATATACAAACAATACCACAACTTTCCCACTGTTGTGTGTTGTCACATCGCGACAAATGCACACAACGACTTTGTTGGTGTTGCTAGTGTACAGCAACAAACCAAACAGTTTAACCGTGCCTGCGTCTACAACTTCAGTAGTGTTGGCGGTTTATTTGGGATACAATTTGTATTTTGTTTTTGCAAAATAGTCAGGCTGGATCCCAGTTTGTTGTTTTTATAAAAAAACAACTATTTATTAGTGGGGAATGTATGGCATTGTTTGCCGAGGGGTAAGGCAGGGAAGACTATAGTTTCGGATCACGCCACTGATCCTCATCAGTTCCCATAGTTTTTTTGTTGGGATATTCTCCCCAGAAGCTATTGCTTCTATACAAAAAACCTTTCATACCCAAATGTCTCTTGTAACAAAGCGAAGTACTTAGCTGACCAACGACATAAACTGCATGAGAATTTCGCTGGAGCCTCACTTCGAGGTTAACAAGGCATTTACAAACAATACCACACCTTTCCCACTGCCTTACCCTGCCTTACCCCTCGGCAAACAATGCCATACATTCCCCACTAATAAATAGTTGTTTTTTTATAAAAACAACAAACTGGGATTCAGCCTGACTATTTTGCAAAAACAAAAATAATCTCTTTTTAAAATATTTCTAGTTGAAGAAGTGTCAAACAGTATTATCGACGGCAGCTGAGAAAAGTTGATATTCATAATGTTAAGTTTTATTTCAGAGGCGTTGCTAGTTGAAATCGCAACTGGAGTTTGGTTGCTTTCCATAATCGGGTCATAAGATTGAGGTTTGGCAATTTACACAAGCATTGTTATTACTTTCAAAATATTTGGTACTCACGTTGTATTCTTGGTGGATAAAATACTTGGTACAAATGTTCTGTGCATATATAAACTATGTATCTTGAATGCAACATAATTTCCGAATTTGGCGAAACAAAAATATTTTTCACTTCTTATCATAAGTTTTGCTCCACTGTATACAGTTTTGTTCAGTTTTCAATAGAATATGCATTTGTGCTTATAGACAAATGCAGATGAGCTCATTTATCATTTGCAACGTTAAGAATATTTGCTCTACACTCTAAAAAATACGATATTTAGTAACAAGACAATATGATGTCATTAGAATATCAGGAACCCGAATTCGATAAAAGAATTGGGGGCAATATTGAGTTCTTAAAAACCTATCAATACTAGCCTCCTATGATATGTATATAAAATTAACGTAACGTTATGTAATACTTTTTTACTATTTTTGTCGAGCCACACACATTGCCAGTGTGAATATCTTGATATAAATTATATAAACTAAATTTTATTTACCATTAGTACTCTTTAAATTGCTCTGCCTTTTCCTATTGATTATCTCACCTCAATTTTCTTTCAATGTACACTAATTTTGACGGACCAATTCACACGTCATTGCAACAAGTTGTTGTAATATAAACATCGTTTAATGAAGCGCATTGTCAACAAAACATCATCCTTAATGTAATTAAATTTCGACAAGCATGCCGGATGACACGTTTCCCATTAGCAGATTTTCTTATCATTATTGTATTTGTAACGAGAACTGCAATGCGTTCGTTTTATTTGCGAATGTATCCAAATAGCAACATTCGTTCCGTCCTCCAGCCAGCCAACCAGTCATGCATGCATAAACAAGTATACATTTGTATGTATGTAAATTAAAGAGAATATGTAATCGAATGGATAATAATCCATTTAAATTGCTTGCGTTACGTTGTCTGCAAGGGTTGCAAGGGAAATCACATTAAAGTGTCAAAAATGTCATATGTTAACAAATATGTAACAAACATATTTACATACTTGTATGTATGTGTTTATATTTAATTTTCGGAATTTTATCAACACGAAGTTTTTAATACTAAACAAGTGAAAAAGCGTTAAGTTCTGCCGGGCCGAAATTTGGATACCCTCCACCACAGGTATACTGACAGAGTATTTGAAATGAAAAAGTGGACCGATATTTATAATTTTTAATAGAAATAGTTGGTACCCAGTAAGAACCCAATGTACCAAATTTCACCGAATTCGGTTGAAAATCGCGCTCAAGAACCTCAAAATACCGAAAACTGGGTGCCCTTATATGGGGCACCTCCAGTGCTTTATATCCAAGGCAAGGCAAAAACTTTCTTAGAAGAAAAAAATTTATCAACTTATTGGTAGGTTTTGTGTAATTTTTGATAAGTTTCTCTTTTTCTGAGAACCTGAGATTACAGCTGGAATTTTTTAAAGGCGTTGAATTAAAAATTGGCTTTAGAATATGTCATAGTGAAGTATAATCCGCTTCATTTTCACCAGTCGTCAGAACACAAATATGCGTTTACTTCACTTGCAGAGGAAAATTGTTTTATGTAAAATAATAAAAATAAAAATGAGTTTTTATTTTAAGTATATATATATATGAATTAATAGTAAGGTTGTGCAAAATTCTAAAATGGTGATAATTCAACTAATTCTTTGATGACGAATATTTTATTTTGTATTTATTGGATGTGGTGACGTATAAGCAATATATGTTCATATTTTCCTATAAAGTAGCCGTCGCATAGGACAATTGCCAGGGATTGAGGTAAAGACTGTCTGTGAAGCAAACGGATGTGTCGAAAATTTTTACCAATAACGTAGATTTTTAACATGACATAGAATTCTAACACGAAAAATATGTGTGTTAAGATTACTAACATTTATCGGTAAAAGCAAAAAAGTTACAGAATTTCACTACAGGAAATGTCAGATCGAAATAAAAAATGTAGGCGTTACAATTATATATTCTCATTTATCTTATATAAATTTTCATCTGGCAAGTATAATAAACTAATTGAAACGTATTGAATACAAATTATTTTTGTGATTCTGTTACATCAGCTTTGTGCTACTGTTACCTGGCAACACATATGACATCCTTTTACAAAACTACTAAATTGGATGTCATGGTTCTTTAAACAACGCCAAGTGTTGTATGGACAGAGATAGATAGGGTCTGTAGTTTGTCTTCAGTATGGCCGTTAATTTACCAGAAACTGATTTATGGTTCAGTTATTGAATCAACGTTAGCCTATTGTAGCCGGTCAACTAGCCAGTCGCTCGACAAATAGCCTTCTTATGATATAGGTTATTACGTGACTTGGATTTATTCGTGCACACAAATGTTGAACGAGAACAAGGAACAATGGAAGTGATGATAAAGTTTTTACAAATATTACACGGAGTGTAACACTAACTACGCACAGTGCCTTATACAAATTTTATAAAATTGATTTATTGTATTGAAAAATCTCGTGATGTGCGAATAAATAAACACGAAATATAATTGTTTGAAATTTTCGAAAAAAAATACAGCTACTTGCTTGAAAACATAGCCCTGCCATCCAGCATCGAAAAATTAACAACTCCTTTTTTTCTTCTTTTTCAATTATCTCAGAGCAACAAAAACAGCTTGATGCATACATAACGTAATACCTTTATCTTTATATCATTTCGCAAAACACTCACACTCCTTTCTATCTTAATCGCCTTCCGCACAGTCACGTAGAGTTGTAGTTTGTTATATAATGTGCGCGGCCATTTACCTCACTTGATTCTCCGCCGGCTTCTTATTGCCCCCTCCATTTGTTCCATCTTGCGTCCAATCACCACGTATGATGTAGGGGTACAGAGTATGAGAATAAACTTAAAGCGGTTCCGTGTACTGTTGCGGATTATATTTGAAGCTGCTCACATAAATAATCATATTGCACGTGATATGTTCATCTGTCTAATAGACAATCAGACAAGAAGTGTGCGGTGAACACGTGTATATTCCCATCGTACACGGTATGGGTACTAGTTATCGTTTGCTAACTTCGTAACTATCGCTTACACGCTGTATTTATGCAATTATAATGAAGTTTAAAAGTGTGCTATTGTTGTTGTCTTCAGTTTAATTAAATTGTTCAAAATTTGTTAACGGGTCATGAGCGTGAAGGCAAGTTCTTTCTTTTTTAAGAAACTGTATTGTTGGACACATTTATATGGCGTCTGTGGCGCATAACCATCATATGAACAACAATTTTTAAAAAGTATCCGTAATGTTGGACACATTAAAATATGATACGCAGCATGAAAACAAAAGCTGAACGTTGGCGAACGATTCATTTTTGATTCTTTACACAAAACTGCATTTTTCCGTCAATGATTTCCAACATATTTCTATGTTTCATTAAAAGGAAAAGAACCATAAAATTAATTCACATTATTTGTCTATGTGGCACTTTGGAAAAAACGTAATTTTCAAATTCCGAATCTAAACATACTAACTGTTAACCTTAAATTCTTGTGGTTTTATGTGAACAATATCCTGTTGTTCGGTCAGATGTCCTTGGGGATCATTGACATGAAATCGGACGAAATTAACTATGTAATCCAACCAACTTCAATCAATGCATTTACGTGCCAATCGAAAATCTTTTCAAAACTTTATGTAAATCGGATGGACTAAGGGACTATAATGTCATATTTATCTGATAATTGACTTCCTATAGTCACGATCGAAAATCCAAAACATCTAGGATTTTGGATCGTGACTAAAGGAAAACCTTAAAACACTGTGTCACATTATTGTACAAAATAAATAAACTGGTAGTTAAGTTCGGAATTTAAATATCTAAAATTCGGTGGCAATTTTTATAGAGCTATGTCATCGAAAATTGCTGCCAGCCAATTTTTCATACTCTAAGAACATGAAATGGTAAAATATAGACACTCAGCTGTGACATGTTGGCTTGATCTTTGAAATCAGATTGGAAAGCAAACCCTATTACTGTCAAAATACTTAATATCGGGCTTGAACTTTTAAATACCGGCTATGTCAACAAATAGTTTATATATATATATATAATATATCAAACATCAAAATCACACAAAGCAAAATATGAGATAATTCAAATACCACTACTACTATTCGATTTAGTGTGTAATTCAAAACACACTTACGTTAAATATTGCCCAAAAATCTGTGGATAAACATGCACGACATACACATTTGTCCATTTATTTGTCCACAGATTTTTGGTAAAAACTATTGCCTAATGTCATAATTTAGATTATTAACTTTTTTCTAAATTGTAATTCAATGGAGCAAACTCATATTACGGTTTAGGATGTTGTTAAAATGTCTCTGCTGTCCTGCAAACTTTTAACAGTTTAGACGACAAAAGGAGCACTGCAAATAAAACCACATTTAGATAAAATATTTTTTTTTCGTGACATCCTTGCCACATTCTGAAGTGTTCCAGGCTTTTAGGGAACAAATTTATGGAATGACAAAAAAACTTGGTATTACTAAGAATACTCTCAGAAATATAATTTGACAAAATACTGTTCATGGGTGTGTTTCTATTAACTAGTTCCTATTAATAGCATGAGAGATTAAATATTCAAAATAAGCCAGTGACCATTTCAGATTTTTGTTGGTGTATATGCTTCACATACTTACGTCAATGAAACATATAAATGTTTTGCCAGTTGAACCTAAAGTCAAATTGTTCAAAAATTGTCTAATGATTTTTTAATGCAAATTGTGATTTAAATTGTATTACAGTTATATAAATTTTCTACATACACTGATTTACAAACACATACATGCCTGCCGAAAAGACACCATATCAGAGGAAATTCATAAACAAACAGCTATACATGTTTGAGAGCTTCATTCAGTGTCCTTGGAATGCAATAGCAAGTTCGTTGATTCGTCAGCAAGAGATGTATACACTCAGCAAAGAGTTAATGAAAAAACCGAATTGTGATACATTAGACCATTGTCTCATCTTACGTACAATAAAATATTAGCAGATAACTTAAAATATTGGTCAATAACCTTCATATAAAGATATCGCATTTTTCTCACTGTGTAAGTTCATCCCATCACCCATAATTCAGTAAGCATATATATATATATAACATCCTTGTACACTTCTATATGTTTGTCCATAAGAATCCTAACCACGTACTTTTACATACAAGTCCACACACACACACACAGAACTTAATGACATTTTTTAAAAAACACTTCACAAAAAGTTTCTTTTTTGACATTTTTGCCATTTTGGATTTTTTGTTCTGCGTTTTTTTATTTTCTAGTTTTGAAGCACAGGTGTGGCGGAAAAATGTCCACAAAAATACCAGCAACCGACAATGCAGAAACAAAAACTTTCCTCCGGCACTTTCGAAACAATGCCATAGTTGAGATGAGAGATGAATGTTTTAAGAGGCAACATATTGCCAGACGATACAAGAATATTCCTAAAGCCAATTTAAAGATAAAGCTAAAAAAATACAAGATGCTGGGGAATGTTAAACACTTTGGTAAAAAAAATAAAAAAAAACTATAAAAACTGGAATAATCGTAGTTACAGCCATTGCTGTTTATATACTTGGAAGTAGACTCATTTCTGCTGTTGTTGTTTATTAAAGAACATGGTGTACAAAAGGCAAATATACATGGCGTTCATTTTTTAACACTGTATCTGCTACATTAATGTTATCCTTATTGCCACAATTCTGTTTCTATTTCTTAAAATTGTCAGCATAAAAATTCTGTTGAAAAGAAAAACTAACTGTAAAAGGCGTCGAGTGGGATTCTGCTGAAAAACGAAAACAAATTTGTAACTAGCACGTAGTTTTTGTTAAAGCGATTTACAACCACGGCAATAGCCACAGTTTCAAGGAAGTCCATTTGAAGGCGTTGCTCAACGCAACACTAGTCCCGAGCACTAACCAACAATCCAGCTGCAAAAAGATGAGCATGAAATCGGCCACCACAAAATCACACCGACACTCAAAGGGGACAAACGACTTGACTTAAAGTTTTAAAACAGGATCCTTCTTTGTGCATAACCACGGTAGAAGTATTTCCACTAAAAGGCAGCCACAACCCATGGATCCAATTTAAATTTTCTTGAGCAGCAGGAAAATAAATAAGCAAATTACTATTACAAAACTGTCTGGGGTAAGCGGGAATTGAATTGAATTTTGTGATAAAAATGGACTGTGGAATTTTTTTATATTTAAAAGTAAATAATAATTCTTAACGGCTATAGCTATTGAAGAAATTTGTTCCCAAATTTAATATGAATTCCAAATTAAACCCAATAATGAAGTCTGTTAGGCCACATGAAATGTTTTTGCAGATCTTAAAAAAATAAATGCATTCCCTGTTTGTAATATATATTTTAGGGAGTTTCTTCAATCTTGACCAAACATTCTCCTTACTTGTGATGTCAAATGATGTATTATCCTTTTTTTTTACATAAACATATTGTCATCTTTCATAAATCATTTTCAGTATGCAGCATGCATAAGTATATGTCCTTGCGTCCGTGTATATATGTGTGTACATACAAATCATATATACTTTTTAATGCAGCACATGTGTGTGTGTGTGCAGAAGTCTATTATACATTATTTTCCGTTTAAACATATCACTTTAGCTGTAGTAAATGAAGAGGTACTTTGTCATTTGAAGAGAAAGTAGAAGATAAATCATTTTCAAACTGGAAAAACAAAACAAAGTTGATGTATGTGTGGGCGTTTGTGTGTGTGCATGTGTATGCAAAGAACATTGCATTTGTATTGGAAGTTTGGTAGATGAGGGTCAAGAAAGCATTTGACATGTGCCTGGCACAATGTACAAGCTTGTATGAATGATTGAATTGTTGTTGTAAAATCCGACCATATGTTGAAAACATTTGTTCGGAAATGACACGTGGTTATGATAAAACTATTTAATTAATATTTGCCATTGTAATTGAATTTGAATATGTATTATTAAAAATGATTAAATACAAAATCTGATTATCATAATACTCAAAATGTTTTGACAATATGAATAATTAGAAATGTCGAATATTATTGTCATTATGTCAATGGATCTAAATACAAAACATTCCATCCTAATAATTCCAATATTTTCATTCTCATGTTGTCAATAAATAAGCCAAATTGTTTAACTGCCTTTGATTCACGTAACATAAGTTATTTGTAATGTTTTGAACCCACATTCCACGTCAACAAATTTCGAGATTAACATAGCAACAAAATGATATTGTGAATTCAATTATTTCCACATGTGGTGTCACATGTAAAATCATTTCTTTTTTTTCAAAAATCATTTGAATAAAAATATCACTTTACTGTCTGGTGGTAAATGCGGTTAGGAATTTTCGTTTTCAATAGTGTCGGATATTAAGTTTAAAATCACAGCCTAACATACATTCACGTATACATCAATAGGTTCTAGGTTTGTATTTGGTTTCAATAAATTGTATGGTGCAATTAGTTGAGAGAGAAGTTGTTCTGTGAAAGTCTGTTATTTATCTATTCACAATAATTGGGAATGTTTCAAATACCTCAATAATTTTGGCTTTCTAGTCCATTCTGTATTTCTAGTTAGCAAAGAATTTTCGAATATTTTTGTTGTTTTTATACCCTACACAACTATGTTGTCAGGGTATAATAGCTTTGTGCAGCCCCAAGAGTTTGTAACTGCGCGAAATATTAGTCCTAGACCCATATCTGGACTAGCTGAATCGATCTAGACACGTGTGTCCGTCCGTCCGTCTGTCCATAATAATTTGTAAACACGATACAGGCCACAGTTATGGACCAATCTTCATGAAATTTTACATGTATGATGGGTTCTGCCCAATGAAGACCCCTATTGTTTTTGGTAAAGATCGGTTGATGTTTAGGGGATGAAATGGACCAAATACTTAATTTTTGTCGGGGTTTCTAGTCGCTTCAGAGGCCGCAATTATGACCCAAACAGTGCGAATTTTTACATGGAGAAGGGGATCGGGCCAAAGAATAAGCATGCCTGTTTTGATAAAGATCGGGTCAAATGGAACCTTACTTTTGAGTGAAAAATTACAAAATTTGTATTCTATGGCGTATATTTACCCCTGAAGGACATAGATCGAGATGTTGATAGAATGTCCAAGAGGAGTGGTTGACCTTTAAATTGATACCAATTATATTGTCGTATGTACTCTGATGTCGGATTTACACTTAAATATTTACAGGTACCTGCGTATTCATATATTATTTAGTAACCCATTACCACTCTAGAGAGCGGAAATATAGCGCTGATCACATTGAAAAGTTCCATGAGGTTTCTGGTATGGTGATGCCTTTAATTTTCGGTGATGATCAGGAACCAATATTGGAATGAAGTGGACAGAAAACTTAATTTTTGTGTTTTTTTTCGAGTCGATTCCATTAATAAGCCAAACATCACAACACAATACGGTGAAGGACAATTAATTAGAAGGTCTATACTGAATATTAGTAATATTTGTTGACCTCTAGTCGGTCAAGAGGGTGCAAATATCGCGAAATGTTGCCCAAGCTCAGATATAGAAACACACAAACATTTTGTGGAAGTTGTGTAGGTTATCATATGGTCGGCCCCGTCCGATTATACTGCTTCGCTTACTGGTTTTTCTTTGTGTTTGCAAATATTTTTGTAACAGGGAAAAGGAACGGACACATAGATGTAGGAAAAGTATGCATTTGTCGGCAAAGGACGAGTTAACCACAAAGTAACACAGACGAACTTCTCAGGGAGATGGTATCGCTAGTATTCTTCGATGTGTTACAACTGGTATTAGAGTACGCACAGTTTTTTTGTAATAAAGCTATAAATAGCTTCTGGGGAGTATAACAAAAAACTAAGGGAACATGGACAATGTCATAATTTTCCCACCAATAAATTATTGTTTTTGTAAAAACAACAGACTAGAATTACGTCTATTTTGCAATAACAAAATACAAAATGGTATCCCAAAAAACCGGTCAACATTACTGAAATCCTTCTTATATCTCGAGTCATTGCCTCATTTCGCTTAATCTTAAACTATATACCTCAAGTGGAGATTTTTGACCCACTATATAAATTTCGTAAACATACCGGACCATAAAAAGAAAAACAGCCCAATACCACTATTGACCCTCTTCCATGCTTCCCAGTTCCCTTCCAATACTGTGGCATGAGCCTTCCGTTTTTGTGAGTTTTGCAAAAGGCAATTTTGATTTCCGATTCCTTTCAGAAATAAAATGATTTTCTAGATAGATTCCGGACATGTAGGCCTCCTACAATTACCGTTGGACTCTTATATGGGTATTTTTTACTGCTATGACAATTTGTTAATCAGAACAAAATAATGTTCTTTTGCACAGATTACATTTTCTTCGATGTAGAAAATGTTCTTTGATTCATTTATTATTTACATATTTTTAATTGCCATATCGAGCCATATTCGCCAAAAAAACGAATCCCTCAATTTTGAAATTTTTCAGGAGAAGGGTTTTATTAAATCTGAATTTATAACAAAAAAACTTCTCCTGTAAAATTTCAAATTTGAGGGTTACGTTTTTTTTTGCGAATACGGCTCGATTTTTGTGAATTGCATATGACATAACTAAATAACATGCTCATTATTGCACGTTTTTTGGTTTCTAGATTGTTGTTTTATTTTTCATTCATTTATTCATTCTTCATTATTATTTTATTTCTTCTTTCATTTATTCAAATTTTTTCAAATGGCAATCATTTGTGAACACTGCTGCCGGCTTTGTACACGTCTTTTAATATTTTTTAGCATTTCCCCCTAAAGCATACCTCACTTCGAATGCATCGTGCGTTTGCTGATTTACGCGCAGTACAATTATGGATGTGACAATGAACTAAAATTTACATTTCCAACATTCAAATATCTTCACAACACAACCTATCTCATTTGCTGTTAAGAAATGTAAAAATTATAGAAATTTTATCACAGAATAAAAAAAAACGAAGACAAAACACAAATGATAACCCAAAAAGTGATACTTGCAATAGTTTTTTCCCATATTCTATTTGTTTTGTAGATGCTCAAGTACATTGGTATAGTAGAAGTGTGTGTGGCACACAGCGTGTTGTACATAGTCGAGTCCTGAATATTGTCCTAAGAAGAACTTGTTGGTGGCATTAGATAAAATAAACATGTTTTATTCTCTTTTTCGGTTTTACTCCACTAGCATGCTTTTAAAACTTTGGCAATTTGCCAAAATGCTCTCTTATTTGTTAGCAGTTTAATGTACCCATTCAAACCTATAAAATTTACACTGTCGAAAGATGTCATATGAACAGTTATAACTTAAGACTGATTTTCGGGAAATGCCAATAGAGGTAAGATATTTAAGAATATATTTTATATTCAGCTCAAATAAAACTTACAACTTATTTGAGTACAAACGTAAATTGTACTACATGTTTTTGTAAATCTGTGTAATTTTCCGAATTGGAATTTTTAATTTCCTTTCACCGAATTGCATCCTTATTTTAATATCACTCGGTGTGCATTTATATTACAATTCTTAATGCACTCCAGACTCGCGAAAAATCACAAAAAGAAACGAAAACGAAAATCACTAAGACACTACGAACAAGTAGGAGTATAAAGAAAGTGCCACTGAAACATATGGCATGCATAACAACATCTATACAGATGCACAAAAAACAACAATTTTAAATATATGTTCGTGTGAATGTATGCCAATAAGTAAAACTGTTGCAATTTGTATTGAACAAAAATTTAACAACATTCGCGAATTTAGCAGAACGACATAAAACATGTTCCCAGTTTTCCCTGAGTTCAGCACTAAAGTTACAGAAGGTGAAGGCGACGAGCAGAATTAGGATTAAGAGGACGGTCGGATACTTTAGTTTATAGTTCAAATGAGTCAAGGGAAAATAAATTTGCTATAACTTAAAGAAACATAGTTTCTGTTGTGTGCGCAAATTTATGACTTCTATACATGAAGTATACGATTGTATTTTATATGTGCGGAATCAGTGAGTTTTTGTTGTAGATTAGTCAATGCTAGTACATAAAAGTATTCCGCTGAATGTATATACAATAGAAAATTATTATCAGTTTATTCAACACCCCACAGTGCGTTAAATCTTTGTGTTTTCGTTTTTAACATATAGATTTTCCGCATTCGGATTCCATTTCTTTAAAATTCCCATATACAAAGAAATATCCAATTTTGAACGTGTCCTCCCTAAATAAAAAGAACTATTATAATAAATATTATACCGTTCACCACTTTAGTTTTCTCCTAGAAATGCTCTTAAGATCATATTTGAAATCTATATTAAAAATATTTATGTGTCCTCTTTAAAGATTTCAATAGATATAACATCTTTGAGCACAATAGGCATGAAATAGGAAATTAAATTTCTGATCTCTAAAAATATATTCGTTGGTGTACCATTTGTACGAAATCGAACAAGAAACAAACATCTTGGTACCTTACTTGGTTGCAGACAATTTCAATTTTAGCACACTCTATTAATTCTTTCGAAATATATTGGTATTACAACAGACCAGCGAAGTACGAGGAAAGCCTTAAAATGATATTTTTAGATCACAAATGAATACTTTGATGAGTTACAAACTGATTGACAAAACTAACCTATCCTTCATACTATGAGAGATTAAAAAACTCGTATGACATTTGTTTGTTTTTTTTTTTTTTTTTTTGGCATTTATAAGCGAGGCGAAATATGATGCGGATTTAATTATACTTCCAGCTCGTGCATGTCAGATCGAAGTTGTCAACACGAAGTATATATATATGTATATATATACATCCAGCGCCACTATTTTCTACTTTATATAACATTCGATAGTAAAAACCACATCAAAATACTCCATAATACCCCCAATGTTATTTTAAAGTTTTCAACCATCTATTGCAGTTTTATTTATAGCTAATAATAAAAAAATGTTGTTTAGCTATTTTTTCCCACACGGAAAGTGGCCAAACCAAAATTTGGCATTATGCCAAACATTTTTTGTCCTAACCTTGCAGTAGAGAATAGTAAAATGCTCCAACGACACTATCACCATGCTCATGTACATATTCAATGAGCTAATGTTTAACATGAACATCGTTGTTGAGGTTTATACTGCCAAAGCTATTACACCATGCTTCATTGCCCCAGAAGAGTTGTGCAAACGAAACGAAACAAAAACAAAACTTTTAACGTTTAAAATCTCTAACGTCAAAGGTCAGTCGCTTGAGGTTGGATTCTGGAAAAAATTAAATAGCTACAAAAACAATAAATGACTGATACTTAACTGAGATTTTGTTACGTAACAGTATCAATTGAACTTGCATACATATGTATTTATTTGTTATCTAAAAATCATATCCACATTATCATCATATAAATCTTTTAATAAAAACGATATCTAAACGTCTGATTGTAATGCATCGCAAACTATTGCTAGCATGTAATTCATATACGAACGTCTAACGAAAAAGTGTTTGCTTCTCCAACCGTCATTTCTAATACTTGACGTTATTTCATACCCTTTTTACGACATTTGCCATAATTTGTTGGAGTTTGATGTTGGCCTACGACGATGGTGTAGCTAATGGTTTAACTCATTAAACACATGCTTCTTCATTATTATTGTTATTATTAGTTGATGACTTATAAAACCATCATTGTCAGCAGCAAAATGCTCACCATAATTTCCACCTAATTAAGTTGTGTGTGTGTGTGAGTATGTGTATTGCTGTGTATGCGTACGTTGCTAATAATGATGAGTGAAAGAATAATTTATAGATTTAACCTCATAAATAGGAAAAGTTAATAATAATATTTACCGTATAGTTATATTAAAAAGAAGAACAATAGTAACAAATGGTCTATAATTGACAGACAGGAGGCCGTTAGATGTGGAAGGAGTCGGATGTCGTTTATGAATTATTATGGAACGATTAGCTAACTACGCGGGAAAAAGCATCGTATGTTTTGGGCGTGAGAAATTCCTGTTTTATGATGTATATTAGGAGCCCAGGACAAATTCGTCATGGGTCAGAAAAAGGTTTAATAGTAAGGATATATATATATATATATATCGTATAATTATAAAAAAGCTGTCGGGTATTTTTTTTTTTTTTTTTGTATATATATATTCTTGATCAGCGTAAAATTCTAGGACGATCTAGGCATGTCCGTCTGTCCGTCTTTCCGTCCGTCTGTTGTAATGACTCTAGCGTATAAACGAATTGAGATAGATCGCTCCCATATAAGGGTACCCCCCTATTTGGGGGTTCTTGAGCGCGTTTTTCAACCGAATTCGCTGAAATTTGGTATATTGGGTTGCTATTGGGTACCCAATTTCTCTACAAAAAATTATACATATAGGACCATGTTTTCTGGTAGCCCCCGAATAACGGTACCCTCTAATTTTCAGTATTTTGGGGGGTTTTGATCGTAGTTTTCAACCGAATTGGTTGTAATTTAGTAGTTTGAGTTCTTATTGGGTAGCAAATCTCTCCACTAAAAATTATAAATATAGGTCAATTTTTTCTGGTAGCCCCCATATAAGAGTACCCCCCAAATGTCGGTATTTTGGGGTTCTTGAGCGTGTTTTTCAACCAAATTCGCTGAAATTTGGTATTTTGTAGTCGTATATGGTAACAAATTTCCCTACAAAAATTATTAATATGGGGTAGACACCTTATAACCCCCTTTTTTATATTAAAATGGTTATACAATTTGTTCCGCGTTTTGGGTTTGGTTCTAAGACTCTGTTGTAATCATACCCCCTAGAACGTAAGGTTCAATAATGAACTATGAACTATAACCCGTATTTAGACCTAGCCCCTGTGTGGGAGGTACCAAAAGAAGTGGAGTGGACAGATATTCTTCATCTTCGAACATGAACAAGAAATAATAATATGGCCAAAGTTTGGAATGAAATCAACATTTTCTGAAATAAATTTGGTCCAAAGAAACATGGGGTCTAGAACCGTTTTAACCGTGTCAAAGTGTATACACCCTCATTATCCATAAAGCTGAGGGTATAATTGACCATTAAAAATTTCTGAAATTTGTTTTCTAGTTTACATTGTGGTTTACATAACCGGTTTGTGGAAATGTCGATACAGGTCCACTTTTTGTTATTTTCCCTATATTTTCATTTCAAGTACCTGTCAGTGGAGGGTATCCAAAGTTCGGCCCGGCCGAACTTAACGCTTTTTCACTTGTTTTTTTTTATGAACTTGGCTTCGCAACAGACCATGATTAGTTATGATTAATTATCATAACATCTAAAGTTTACGACGGATATAGCTAAACATGAAAAAATGTAGCCCATCTTCGAAATTGGCCTTTCTGCAACCGCAGCAGATAACTCTATGCAAGCATTTTATATACGTTGTATATCTAATATCACTACAATATCCTGCATACTTCTTCTTTAATGAATATGTCTTAAATCATGTTAACCAAATATAAATCTTTTTATTATCATCACTTACACCCAAATGTTTAACTTAAATTGTTGTTAGCACCTTGCAATGGTATAATTAATGTTACCATAACATACAAGTACTGGCGAACAAAAACAACGAAAACAACAAGTATTATAAATGTAATATCAACACGAATTAACTGAAACGCAAGTCAACCTGCTGAGCTTAGTGTGGTGGCTATGAATATAAAGTAAAATGTGAAAATCTGACATATTTGTATGTGTGTGTAAAGGAAAAGCTAGATATTCTGCAATTGTCGAAGATCGTAAAATTTAGTTAAACGTGGATATTTGCATTTTTTCCCAGGAGGCATACACTCACAATATCTATGATAGTTTATGTTGAACAACGTGATAAACCCAGGTTCTTTAATCGAGTAATGAAACATTCGATGTGGCAAAAAAATACTTGGTCTCCAAATATTGTAATCTAACTAAAAAGTGGACAGTGATAATTCTTAAAGATGCCTGCCAATCATCTTGTGTAGTGTATCATGTTTATTCTCTTAAATCCCTAATTCCCCTGGGAATTTCATTCAGACATTTGCAAACAATATAAGGAAATAGATTCCTGTTCCATTATTAAAGATACATATCAATGCAGCTTTTGTTTTTTTTTCAAACAACAAAAAATCGTATTATTCTTACGAGCCGTTAATGGTATTCGATTTCCCCATATTGCTTTACCACTCAAAACCAAGACATAAGCCATGAAAACAGTATTGACTTTTGTCCGTTTCGATACAAAGAAAACGTTAATATTCAAAGTGAAAATGTGTCAATGATTGGCGGCTATAGGTATATCGGGAGTAAATCGAAGCGAAAATGAAATAAGTGCCGTGTGTCCATTTCTACTGCATTGAGATTGCCGATTGATGAACTTCAACGAAAAAATCATTTCATGGAATCGCTTTTATGAGGCTGAGGCTTAACAGCAAACGGAAACTGCCTCTTGGAAATTCTGTTTAAGATGTTTATGATACTTCTTAACTTGTTCGCTCAGTTACACATGCCGATTGCAATTAATGGGAATGAAATAAAATTCTCATGAAAAGAACAATACAGAATGTATGTAGATATTGCAAGAATTGTCATATTGTTCATCTTTCACGCTTACCGATTCCATGGAAATGCGATTTTTAATGTTAGGGAATATTTTTTTTAAATTTTAAAAAGAGTTACAACACTTTATTTTAACTCTAGATGACTTAAAATGTGTATACAAATTTCTTTCAATCAGTCGGGATCTTAAAAAAAAAATTGGGAATGCAAATAAAAACTTCGGTGGAAATTTGTGGCGAAACTCCAAATTGTTAATACAGGCACATGCTTTGATATTGCCACCATATATCAGTCTCGACCAAATTTTCAAAAAAAAAAATAGGTATGTATTCCTCTCTTACGTAAATGACCGAATCATTTACGGAGATTTTATAAAATAATATGTAACAACTATACACATTTTTGGTATTGATAAAATAACAGCCTGTTCCACGATCTCGAAAGAAAATTTGTGCGAACGAAGGCTACTCACTCACTTTCGCATAAGAATGCGTTCCACTAACTTTCGTTCTTTCTTTCGCATAGCCTTACGTGATTCAGTGTTGCAAAATATTTTTTGGCAAAATTAATCGCGAAATAAGGCAAAAAAAAGCGCCAAATGTCTAATTTAAACGCGAAAAAGCAGCAGTGGCTCTGTCTCAACTGACAGTTCAGTTGTAAACAAACAAATTGTAAATAAACAAACAAAATAAAATTTCTAGTGATTGTGTTCAGATTATTTGTGTTCTTAAAAAAGAAAAAAATGAATATTTCTGTGGCCCTGTTTTTTATGGATGATGAGGAGGAGGTACAAAATGTGCCACGGAGGCATTTAAGAGATGCTTCGAATTTATTTGAAGTACCTAACAACCAGTAAGTATGATTGTATTTTTACATTTTTGAAATAATAAAAAATGATTTTTTCTAGGTTTGTGGCCAATTTTCGTGTGTCGAAGGAAGTTTTTCGGGCTCTTTTGGATATGATGGAAGAGAAGTGGGTGGCCGGTTGCAGAACTACCCAAATCCGCCCCGATTTAAAACTTGGCACATTCTTGCGGTTTTTGGCAACAGGAAGCTACCAACAGAATCTAGGGAACGAAGCCTTGACTTCAACAGCGAAGTCGACAGTGAGCAGAACCATTGCGGAATGTCTGCAGATTTTTGAGGACCACATTTGCGGCCAATGGATAAAAAAGCCGACACTTACAGAGGAACGCAACACAATGGAGGCTTTCTATGAAAGAACAATGTTCCCTGGAATTGTTGGATGCGTTGATGGCACGCATATCCGCATCAAGTCACCAGGGGACGAATTGAAAGCCCTTTACTATAATAGAAAGGGTTATTATAGTATAAATGCAATGGTGGTAAGTAAATACATTTATCGTAAAGCGATTTTAAAATTATTGTGTTTTTTCGAATTAGATATGTGACCATAAAATGCGTATAACATTTGTCGACGCTAGACATCCCGGAAGCAACCATGATGCATTGGGAAAGGAGTGATCCAGACAAGTGTATGCAAAGGGAGTTTGACAATGGAAAACGAAACTTTTGGATTCTCGGTGAGTAATTCGTATACATCTTATATCATAATACATCAATTACATTTGTGTTTTCTTTTTTATAGGGGATGGAGGATACAAATTGAAGCCCTTTCTTATGACGCCTTACCGCAGCCCTAGAGATGTCGCCGAGAAAAAATTCAATAAGAGACATGCTAGTGCGCGTAACGTCATTGAAAGGTGCTTTGGGGTCCTAAAAAACAGATTCCGATGTATCATCGGATCTCGGGGCCTTCATTATGACGCTGCAAAGGTAGTGCAAATTATAAATGCATGTTGTGCGCTGCACAACATGTGCATACACTACCGATCTGAAGAGCCGCCAGGTGATGTTATTGATGATGATCTGGAAGACGAAGTGGATGACAATAATGATCTTGAAAGCAGAGCTGACGCAATAAGGAGAAAAATTGCAATAAATTTGTAAAATTAAAAGAATTTTTTATTAAAATAAAATAAATTAAATTAAAAATTAAAAAAATAGTTTAAATTATTATAAAAGGACTATAGTTAATTGTTTTGTGAATTGTTTTGCAAAAAAGTTGATAGAATTGCTTCTATAGACTTAAGCATTTTTGTTTGGGCCTCGGCACAATCTGCCATTCTCTCTGCAGCGTCAGCCATCCTTTTGCTTGCATCTGCTTGCTCCTTGGCTATTGCATTTGCCTGCTCGACCAGCCGCAATTGCCGACGGATAAGAGGTTTTTGCTCTCCGACGTTGGAACGTTTTTTTGCTGATGATGTGGATGGAAAATTATGTTGTGATGTGCATTTAAATGGGGGTGATTTCTGCACGGTTTGATGTTCCATGTGTTGACGAGGGGACGTTGTTTGTTTACGTTGGTGTTGCTGTTGGGTCTGTGTTTGTTGTGTGTGTGCTGACTGTGTCTGAGTTTGTTGTGTGTGTGCTGACTGTGCCTGTTGTTTTGCATATTGTTGAGTTGTGATGGTACAGGTTTTTACGTTTATTTGTTGTTGTTGGGTATGTGATTCTGGGGAA
>NW_026880596.1:0-3213 GCF_032173495.1 Musca vetustissima
CCTACATGGACATTATATTCCTTTGGAGAGAGTGACAGGGAATGGAATGATGTGAATAAGTTTTTAAAAAGTGACCTCAATGGATGGTCATACGACAACGATGATGATGACGATTGTCCACATGTAAAGCCATAACGAGAAAATTATTAGCGTTCCCAACGGAAATTAATAGAGCACTTTGTTTAAATTAATATTTTGTCTGCACTGTTGTTGTTGTCGTCTTAGTGTCAATGTCATTTGCAGGAATATTTGAACATTTACAGGAATTGTGAAATATGTTCCCTAGGTGAGGTTATTACTTAGGATATTATATCCAAAACTTTTCTTCCGAGATTTAACGATGAAAATGGAATTGTATTATGATAAGTTTTATCATGCCACATAAACAGAATATAAATATTACTGGTTACGAATTTAGAAATAAAACCAAGTAAAACATCGCCAAATTCGACCGGTCAGAACTTTTAACACCATCAACCGTGAGTGAATATTCAAAAAACCTAAAATCAATAGGGGGTTGGACGAAAATGCCAAGATGGTAAAAAATAAGGTATTTTCAAAAATTCAATTTCAAATGTCCGTCATTTTGTTAATAATCCCAATTGATACCAGAGTCAGACATGTGATTTCTTGAATGTAGTTGGAATTTTAGGAATCGCATGTTGGGAGCTATATCTAAATCTGAAACGATTTTCACGAAATTTAGCACACATCATTCTGGACTCAGTTCAGGGACTTTGGTGCACCTTTAATATAAAATCGGAAGAAAATATATATGGGAGCTATATCGAAATCTAAACCGATATTCTTCAATTTCAATAGGGTTCGTCCTTGGGCCAAATAAGTGACCTGTGCAAATTTCATCCAAAGGGGATCGTAAATGCAACCTGTACTTTGCTCACATCAATACATGAACGGACGGACAGACAGAGGGATATGCATAAATAGGCTCAGAAAGTGATTCTATGCATATTCTCACAAGGAACCATGGGCCTATCTTGATTCCTTTTGCATGTTACAAACATATGCACAATGACATAATACCTTATACCACATAGTGGTGAAGGGTATAATAAGTATATCCCAACAAAATTCTAACGGAGCTGAAGAGGATCAGTGGCGAGATCCGAAACTATAGTCTCCCCTGCATTACCCCTCGGCGGACAATGGCATACTTCGCCCACTAATAGATAGTTGTTTTATAAAAACAACAAATTGGTTTTCAGCCTGGCTATTTTGCAAAAACAAAATTTTACATAATATTTGCTAAAGATTCTTGTTTTGGCATAACCCCATATAAACGGTATTTCGAAGGTTTTAACGGCATTTCCCGATTCGATTAAGAGTGTCGTAATGATACTGAAAAAATCTGATTATAGAGCAAACCTGCAGACAGTAGTAATACGTAATACAAGAGAAAATTATCGGGAATAAAAGGAGAGGAGAGAAACAAGAAAAACGTGAGCGGAAGCGAATCGAAATGTACGTGTAAAACAGCAAACCGAAGGCTTTGGTGCAGTCACATCCTGTAGAGGTGAAGATGGAAATCTGGAAGGAACATTTTCATTCACTTTCCCGTATCAAATAGTGGAGTCGAAGAAGATACCCCGGAACCAATATGAAATGATAGCATAGTGTGTATACGACCTAGCAAGGATGAGGTCAGAATAGCAATCAATTGGCTGAAGAATAATAAAGCAGAACGTACCGATGTATTATCAGCCGAACTATTCAAGATCGGTGGTCAGATGCTGGATAGGAGCATGTACAATTTAGTACAATTGGCTAGAGGAATGCATGAACAATGGTTAGAACATAAGCATCTTAGAATTAGTCTCCTTCCCATCGCATATAATGTGCTATCCAGTGTGCTGTGTGGACGACTGAAGCCAATGGTCAATGAGATTATTGCATCATACCAATGCGGGTTCAAACCTGGCAAATCCACCATAGACCAGATTTACACACCGCGTCAAATCCTGGGAAAGATCCACGAAAAATACATATGCACGTGTTTAAAGTCATGTCTGCGTTCGGCATTCCTGAAAAATGTTTACGACAGTTAAAGTCGGAAAGCAGCTCTCGGAGCCCTTCAGTACCGAACAGAAATGTTTGTCGCCTACGCCGATGACATCGGCAAAATAGGTTGAACATTGCCAAAGGTAACAACCACATTTGAACGAATTAAGAAGGAGTCCACAAAAGTGGGGCTGGCAGCATATGATATCAATCCACAAGACACCCAGTAGACTCGGACCAACTGTGGAACTTGAAAACTATAGCTTCAGGTAGTCAACGAAATACGAACAAGAATTGTGTTGGCCAACTGATGCTACTGTGGATTGAGTAAGCAAGTCAAGAACAAGGCGAATATCGCCGTCGAATGAACCATGCGTTGTACCATTTATTCTCGGACACCGACTTGTTTTTCATAGCTTCCAATTACAAAGATCCCGCTTATTACGCGTGTCTCTCTTTTCAATGGATGCACCAAAGGACTTACCCGTCACAGTCATTCTACCCATACAAGGAGCTTCAAAATAGATTTTTATGGACAAGAGAGAAAGGAGTCCGAATATGGAAATGCATAACTTCTCAATACCGAGAGGGAGATTATTACAATCACAAAGTATCTACCCGCGTATGAAACAAAATCGTAGTAGGCTAAAATAGGATGGTGTAATGGACTCAATTCCTATTAGCTAATAGCTTTTGTCATTATACACAGCATGGGACGAATAACCCAGCACGGCATGGATCAAATTAAAAACACCAAAAATCTCAATGGTTCTTTTAACAAACCTTGCAAACTAAACCATCTTAAATTTAGTAATAATACCACAATATTCATATTTACACATCGTATTTGCAATTGACACCAATCTTTAGTTTAATCTCCAAAAACTAAAATTAGTTTTTATACAATTGCACGCTACCGATTTTTATACCCTCATCATAGTATGGAGGGTATATTAATTTTGTCATTCCGTTTGTAACTTATCGAAATATTCATTTCCGACCCTATAAAGTATATATATTCTTGATCAGGGTAAAATTCTAAGACGATCTAGTCATGTCCGTCCGCCCGTCTGTCCGTCTGTTGTAATCACGCTATCTTTTGGAGGAATTGAGTTAGGGTTCTGAAATTTTGCATAGGTTTGTCTTTTGTTTCCAGGCAGGTCAAGTTCGAAGATGGTCCACGTTTAGGTGTAG